>NC_135807.1:12027551-12312551 GCF_964213995.1 Mustelus asterias
GCAACTGCTGACCGCCTAGGCTCACAGCTAGTAGCTCAAAGCCTCATCTCGATAGGGAAGGTACCAAAGAAGACAGAAGTTCCAGACAGGAGAATCAACAGAGAAGGCCCAAAATATTCCAGAAGACGCAAAACGTGGTTGCAATTTAGAGAGTGACTAAAATTCCATTCTTTTTGTTAATAAGTATTTATCTGAACAGCATTCCATTAGAATCGTGTTTTATTTAGATTGTTAATAGTTTATTGTTTAACTGTTCACTGTTAATTAGATAAATAAATTGTTACTTGTTGATGTGTCAGGGAGTTATTTTGATTCAACCACTGAAAGTTGCTGCAGAGCAGATCGTACCACTTCACACTCACTCTTTACAGATTATAGGGTGAGGTACTCCTCTTTGAGTGGTTAGGTGTTAGTTCTCAGAGGGGGGTTGCACCTCTGTTTCATAACACAATTGAGAATGAAGAATTTGGCGCTCAGCCCAATTTCCATTCACTGCTGCGGCACCAGAGAATCCCAGTCACGGGTGAAGTTGGAGAATCCCAGCCATCATCTTGAATTCTCCAGCGAAGCAAGTTTTATGATTTAGCTTTTCTTGCTGTAACCTCTGAAGATATAATCATAGAATCATACAGCGCAGAAGAGGCCCTTCGGCCCTTCGATTCTGCTCAACATGCAAGAAAGACTTGAGCTCCCACCTCATTCCATCTGCCATCACTTGACCCATTTTCCTGAATCCTGTGACATGCCAAGTGCTCATCCGGATATCTTTTAAAGGATGTGAGGCATCCCGCCTCTATCACCTTCCCAGGCAGCGCATTCCAGACCGTCACCACCCTCTCTGGGGTTTGAAAATGTAATTTGCCAGCTAGACAACAGTTTACTGGTGCTATCTTCATCAGCCCACACCAGCATACCCACTAAACTCAATAATTACCACTGATGTAGGTCCCTGGAAGGATAGGAGGTTTTAGTTCAGTCAGGCAGCATGGTCGGTGCAGGCTTGGAGGACCGAAGGGTCTGTTCCTGTGCTGTAACTTTCTTTGTTCTTTGTTCTTTGGATCTCCTCTGCACCCCCTCCAGTGCAAGCACATCCATCCCATAAGTTAACATGGCCCCAAGCTAGTAGGTGTAATAGTCTTTAAGCTGTTTTAATTGTAATTATCCAATTTTCTACAGTCAAACCTTCCTGGAACTTAAACTTCCTCTAAATTATTACGATCAACCGAGTGTTTATGTCATTCTAAAGAGTGACTTCACAAGAGCTTGGAATTGAATTGGCCCAGACTGTGAACCCCTAGTTGCGTCAGGTTAACTGGTATGATGATCCGCTGCACGTTAATGACTCTGACTTTTCCCACTTCCAGCTGTTAAAACGAGGAGTTAACCTGAAGTTCAGGCCTCTCTCACTATGTGTGTACATGGATACTTTGTGGAGGGGAGGAGCAGAGTGTCAGCAGTGTGTGTGTGAGAGCCCCAATTGGGCAGAGGAAACATTTCAAGGACACCCTTAAAGTCTCCTTAAAAAGGCGCATCATCCCCACCGACACCTGGGAATCTCTGGCCCAAGACCACCTGAAGTGGAGGAAAAGCATCTGGGAAGGAGCTAAACACCTCGAAGTACATCGATCGCCGAGAGCAGGCTGAAGCTGGGTAACTACTGTGAAAGGAGCGCGCGGCAACCTGGGCATGCCACCCACCCACTCCGCCAACCACTGTCCGTCCCTCCTGTGGCAGAGACTGTAGGCCGTGCATTGGATTCCTCAGTCACCTGAGAACTCACTTTTAGCGCGGAAGCAACTCATCCTCGACTCCGAGTAACTGCCGAAGAAGGAGAAGAAGTCGGGGAGCAGTGCTGTGTGGAGTTTGCACATTCTCGTCGTGTCTGCGTGGGTTTCCTCCCACAGTCCAAAGATGTGCGGGTTAGGTTGATTGGCCGTGCTAAATTGACCCTAGTGTCAGGGGGATCAGCAGGGTAAACATATGCAGTTATGTGGGATTGTTGTCAGTGCAGACCCGATGGGCCGAATGGTCTCCTTCTGCACAGTAGGGATTCTATGATTCTATGCTTTGCCTCCCCGAGCACCAATGGTGGCCATCCAGTTTATCAAAATGGTTCCTTCCAGGTGTTCCAAGAGTGGTGACCAGAATTGTCCATGAAACCCCAGATGTGGCCTAATCAATGATGATAACGTCTTGTACATTGATCTTCCATTTTCCTTTTGGCCCTGTCTATGGGGAAGATAGCTCTGGGGGCTGTGTACATCTTCAAATACATCTTTCTGAATGAATTTACACCAAGTAAGCAGGGCCTTGCTCCTTCCTGACATCATCCTCTTCCACAATAATTCCAAATCACGAGGGGGCTAGATAGGATAGATACGGGAAACTGTTCCCATTGGTGGAGTGATCAAGAATCAGATGGCAAAACTTTGAGTTAATTGGCAAGAGAAGCAGAGAAACATAGAAAATAGAGGCGGGGGGAGGCCATTCAGCCCTTCGAGCCTGCTCCGCCATTCCTTATGATCATGGCTGATCATCCAACTCAATAGCCTGATCCTGCCTTCCCCCCATAGCCTTTGATCCCATTTGCCCCAAGTGCTGTATCTAACTGCTTCTTGAAAACATACAGGCCGGAATTCTCCCATCTCGCCCTCCACTTGAATTTTAACGGGTGGGTTGCGGAGAAGGTGATACGCCATTGATGGTCAGGCGGGAATTTCCGGCTTTTAGACCAGCGCGGCCAAAGAATTCCACCCACAATGTTTTGGCCTCAACTGTTTTCTGGGGTAGCGAATTCCACAGGCTCACCACTCTCTGGGTGAAGAGGTTTCTCCTCATCTCCATCCTAAATGGTCTACTCTGTGTCCTCAGACTGTGAGCCCTAGTTCTGGACTCCCCCACCATTGGTAGCATCCTTCCTGCATCCACCCTGTTAGTATTTTATAGGTTTCTATGAGATCCCCCTCATTATTCTGAACCCCAGTGAATATAATCCTAACCAAGTTAGTCTCTCCTCATAGGGCAGATCTGCCATCCCAGGAATCAGTCTGGTCAACCTTCTCTGCACTCCCTCTATCATAAGAGCATCCTTCCTCAGATAAGGAGACCTAAACTGCACACGATATTCCGGGTGTGGCCTCACCAAGGCCCTGTATAATTGCAGCAAGACATTCCTGCTCCTGTACTCAAATCATCTCACTATGAAGGCCAACATACCATTTGCCTTCTCCACCGCCTGTTGCACTTGCATGCTTACCTTCAGCGATTGGTGTGCGAGGAACCCAGGTCTCATTGTATATTCCTCTCTCCTAATTTATAGCTATTCGGATAATAATTTGTCTTCCTACTTTTGTTACCACAGTGGATAACCTCACAATTATCCACATTATACTGCATCTGCCATACATTTAACCACACACTCAGCTTGTCCAAATTCCACTGAAGGATCTCTGCATCCTCCTCATAGCTCACCCTCTCACCCAGATTTGTGACATCTGCAAACCTGGCAATATTACATTTAGTTTCTACATCTAAAGCATTAACATATATAGTGAATAGCTGTGGTTCCAGCACTGATCCCTGCGGTATCCCACTGGTCACTGCCTGCCATTCGAAAAAGGACCCATTTATGACTCTTGGTTTAGAGTCATAGAGTCATAGAGATTTACAACATGGAAACAGGACCTTCGGCCCAACTTGCCCATGCCACCCTTTTTTTTTTAAACCCCTAAACTCGTCCCAATTGCCCACATTTGGCCCATATCCCTCTATACCCATCTTATCCATGTAACTGTCTAAATGCTTTTTAAAAGACAAAATTGTACCCGCCTCTACTACTACCTCTGGCAGCTTGTTCCAGACACTCACCACCCTCTGTGTGAAAAAATTGCCCCTCTGGACCCTTTTGTATCTCTACCCTCTCACAAACCTATGCCCTCTAGTTGTAGACTCCCCTACCTTTGGGAAAAGATATTGACTATCTAGCTGATCTATGCCCCTCATTATTTTATAGACCTCTATAAGATCACCCCTCAGCCTCCTACGCTCCAGAGTAAAAAGTCCCAGTCTGTCCAGCCTCTCCTTATAACTCAAACCATCAAGTCTCAGTAGCATCCTAGTCAAATTTTTCTGCACTCTTTCTAGTTTAATAATATCCTTTCTATAATAGGGTGACCAATGTCCTGTACAACTTCAACAAGACATCCCAACTCCTGTATTCAATGTTCTGACCAATGAAACCAAGCATGCTGAATGCCTTCTTCACCACTCTGTTCACCTGTGACTCCACTTTCCTGTCTGTCAACCAAGTTTTCTATCCAGTGGCCACACGTGGAAAAGCTTTTCCACACAGCGAGTAGGTTGGACCTGGGTGAACTGCCTAGCAGCGCATTGGAGGAAAGATCACTTGAAGGAATTGGATCATTATCCAGAAATGAAAAGACAGGGTAGCGACACTAGATAAATTGCTCCTTCAGCGGGCCAGCAGAGACTCAGGGGCCAAATGGCCTCCTCTTGTGCTGTCACCATTTTAGGATTCTATAATTCGCTGTTTTGAACAGGGAAAGGCGGGGGGTGGGGGGAGGGGGGGTGGGGCGGGGGGGGGGGTGGGGACGACAGAAGGGAAGGTCTACAACTGAGTGAAAGGAAGAAAGTTTAATAGACCAAAGTGTTGATGGTGGAAGGCCAAAGACATAGTAATGGGATAAAAAAGGAAACAGTGGATGTGTCTGGCGGACGTGTGAATGGCACAATGAAGCAATCCAAAAGCAAAAACAAGAGGAAAGAGAATGGGGGCAAAGTTTAGAGAATGAAATTGTTAAACTCAGTGTTGAGTCCAGAAGGCTGCAAAGTGCCTAATTGAAAGATGAGTTAAAGTTAAAGTTTATTTATTAGTCATAAGTAAGGCTTACATTAACGCGGCAATGAAGTTACTGTGAAATTCCCCCAGTCGCCACAGTCCGGTGCCTGTTCAGGTCAATGCATCTAACCATCACGTCTTTCAGACTGGGAGGAAACCGGAGCACCCGGAGGAAACCCACGCAGACACGGGGAGAATGTGCAGACTCCGCACAGACAGTGACTCAAGCCAGGAATTGAACCCGGGTTCCTGGCGCAGTGAGGCAGCAGTGCTAACCACTGTGCCACCGTGCCGCTAGTGGGGAGGGGGATGGGATTCTCCCGTCCTGCTGCATTGATTATTTAACACAGTGAGCCAGTAGTTCCTAGCGGCGCCTGACTCGCGCGATCTGCGCTGAGCATTCGGGGCTGAGCGCATCTCCCAGTGCCGGATTTCACGTGCCTTCAGCTCTGCATGGGAAATAGACACGGAGTTAGCTAATGAATGCAACCCCTAATTTAAAATCTATTTAAATGCTATTAGCGAGCCCAGGACTGAAATCTCCAGGCCTGCTAGCATCTCGCCCCCGCCAGGAGTGGTTCACTCCAGCAGGGATTACAGTAGCTCCCCAGTTGTGGAGAGCAAGCAGCCTGACTCCGCTGGAGTAAAGGGAGGGGCAATCAAGGCCTCCCAGAGGGTCGGGTATCAGGGGGTCTGCCCCCTTGGCATTGGCACCTTGGCAGTGCCAGCCGGGACCCCCTGGCACTGTCCAGGGGGCACCTTGGCACAGTGCACCCGGCATTGCGAAGGGCATGGAGCCTAATAGGACCGGGCCTCTGGGAGCGATCAGTGTGGGTGGGTGGTCCAGCTGCCACTCTGCTGTCAGGATCGGTGGGGGAGGGAGGGAGGCTAGCGATCAGGCTGGCCATCCAGGTGGGGTAGGGGGGGCAGCCTGTGGGGGTGGGGGCGTCGGGTCTGTGGGGGGAGGGGTCAGGGCTGCCGGTTGGGGGGGAGGGATCGGGGAGGGGGGGGGGGGGGGGAGCACAGGGAGGCGGAGATCGGGAGAACGGGGCTGGGAGGGAGTGTGCGTCGGGTGCGGCGAGGCTGGGGCCACTAGGCAGCAATTGGGAGGCCGGCAGTGCGGGGCTACTGTGCATGTGCTAATCTCCGCTATGACAGATCGGCGCATGCGCAGTGGCCCACTCAGCGCTCTGCTGTCGGCCTGTCCAGCGGGAATAGGCCCCGCCCACAGAGTGGCAACAGTGAATCACGCCAGTGCAGTCTACACTGCACAGAGTGTGGGAGATTCATTCTGAAACTCTCATTGAAATAAACCCAGCGTGATTTACTCCAGCTTTCACCCGAATTCGACACTTAAAACCTTTGAGGGAGAATCGCCCCTGAGGGGTGGGATGTTACGGTCGCAGTCGCTCCTCAACCGGATTATCCCAGCCGAGGTCAACGAACATTTGCATGGTCCAACCGCCCGCGCCCCCCAACCGCCCGCGACGATTCCCGTGGCGGGCGGGACGGGAAAATCCTCTCCGAGGTGTTGTTTACCAAGTGTTAGCTGAGTTTCATCAGAACACTGTTACAATATCTTTTATTGCAAGTGCACAGGACTTTAAAAATTCAATTAGAAGGCAATGTTTTCTCGAGAGCATTGTAATGGGAAAACAGTGAAGACATCCTGAATCCTGACACTGCATTGAAAAGCAGTCTCTGCCAAAATCTAATGCAGACTCACGGCGTTGTTAACGCTTCCTCCCCCTCTCCCCTCAGGAAATGTCTGACAGATGCACAATGAGCGAATAAATGGTTTGTACCCACATTTCCAGTCTCTGATTATGGAGATTAATGAGGATTATAGCGAGTGAAGTCAGGGCTCGGGCCTCAGGCTATAAAGGGAAAGAGCTTTTTGCTACCAGTCGAGATAGTGGAAAGAGATATGTCTTGCTGTGTTACCAGCAGTTACATATATTAGCTGCTGTGGCAGTATTCCTTTTAGTGCCAACCCAGCCACGTTTTTTCCCAGTATAATTTCTTGCTCAATAAAACTTTATTGTGCTATAATTATGTGACTGTGGAATGGCTGAACCCCATCTTTCCGGGAGGGATTGATTGCCTTCTCATTCCTATTCAGCCCACGAGTTCAGCTTCCTGGCCAAGAAGGATTAGGCAGCGGCCATTAATGCAGCCTTAAATCTACAAAAAGCAGTAATCCAAGACAACCCATCTCCTCTGTCTCCTTAGTGGTGTTTACTTACTGAAGAATGATATCATAAACCACAATGTAAGCGGTGATTTATTTTGAGACAATCTCAGGAATTGGTTAAGTTGCACAAACCTGTCAGAACCGTTGAGTCTCCGTCGTGCTTCAACGGGGATCCCTCCGACCTCTAAGCTGGAAGGTCCAAGCACCAACTCCAAACAGAGTGGTAATGTCTAAATGACCCTAGACCCAATGCTAAATTGGGCGGCACGGTAGCACAGTGGTTAGCACTGCTGCTTCACAGCTCCAGGGTCCCGGGTTCGATTCCCGGCTCGGGTCACTGTCTGTGTGGAGTTTGCACATTCTCCTCGTGTCTGCGTGGGTTTCCTCCGGGTGCTCCGGTTTCCTCCCACAGTCCAAAGATGTGCGGGTTAGGTTGATTGGCCAGGTTAAAAATTGCCCCTTAGAGTCCTGAGATGTGTAGGTTAGAGGGATTAGCGGGTAAAATATGTGGGGGTAGGGCCTGGGTGGGATTGTGGTCGGTGCAGACTCGATGGGCCGAATGGCCTCCTTCTGCACTGTAGGGTTTCTATGATTTCTTTCTATGACCCGGGTGTCAGGGGGATTAGCAGGATAAGCATGTGGGGTTATGGGAATTGATCCTGGGTAAGACTGTGGTTGGTGCAGTCTCGATGGGCTGAATGGTCTTCTTCTGTACTGTAGGGTTCTAGGATTCTATGAGGTGAATCCCCTTGGGTGCAAGGGTTCCAATCCCAACACAGCAACTGGTATTAGTTAAATCCAATCAATAAAAGCTGGAATTGAAAGTTGGTCTCAGTAACGGTGACCATGATTGTCGATTGTTGTGGAAACTCATATGTTCATAGAATCCCTACAGTGCAGAAGGAGGCCATTTGGCCCATCGAGACTGCACCAAATCTCTGACAGAGTGTCTGACCCAAGCCCACTCCCCCTGCCCTATCCCTGTAGCCCCTGCACATTTATCATAGCAAATCCATCTACATATCTTAGAATACTAAGAGGCAATTTATCATGGCCATTCCACCTAACCTGCGCATCTTTGGACTGTGGGAGGAAACCAGAGCACCCGGAGGAAACCCACGCAGACACGGGGAGAATGTGGAGTTTGCCCCTTCTCCCTGTGTCTGCGTGGGTTTCCTCTGAGTATTCTGGTTTCCTCCCACAGTCTGAAAGATGTGCTGGTTAGGTCCATTGGCCGTGCTAAATTCTCCCTCAGTGTACCCGAACAGGCGCCGGAGCGACTAGGGGACTTTCACAGTAACTTCATTGCAGTGTTAATGTAAGCCGACTTGTGACTCATAAAGTAACTTTGCTGTGAAAACTTACCCTAACTCTTATAAACTCTCTCACAATGCTCTATTTACACCCTAGCTATGACTGCAACACTACGGTCTGCACCCTCTCCTTTCCTTCACACCTATGTACTCTATGAACGGTATGCTTTGTCTATATAGAGGGCAAGAAACAATACCTTTCACTGTATCCCAATACATGTGACAACAATAGATCAGATCAACATCATGTGCCTTTTAAAGTGCGGTAAGAAGTCTAACAACAACAGGTTTATTTGGTAGCAAAAGCCACTAGCTTTCGGAGCAGGCTGTCCCTTCGTCAGGTGGGTGGGAGTTCTGATCACAAACAGGGCACAAAGACACAAACTCAATTTACATGAATAATGATTGGAACGAGTGGGTTCGTGATCTGTAGTCCTTTCGGTATCTTGTTTGCTTTCTTGCATCTTTGTAGAAACTTATGTCTGTGTCGATATGTGCGATCTTCTTGTAGATCCTCTCCACTTGGAGCCGGCAGTTTGCGGTGTCGATGGTAGTCATGATGTGGAGATGCCGGCGTTGGACTGGGGTAAACACAGGAAGAAGTCTAACAGCACCAGGTGTTGTTAGACTTCTTACTGTGTTTACCCCAGTCCAACGCTGGCATCTCCACATCCTTTTAAAGTGCCCAGTGTTAGTGCTCTTGGCTGCAGGGCAGCAGTGACCAAAGACGTAGATCAAAGGCAGAAGGATCTTGCATTAGACAGAGTCTTTCACCACCCCGGGGTACGTTACAGCCAATGAAATACTTTTGAAGTGCGGTCACTGTTGTGGCGTGGGTGATGCGGCAGCTAACTTACTCGCAGCAGGCTCCTGTGAAAAGCGGTGTGATAATGATCAGATAATCTGTGAAACCCTATTCACACCATACTGCTAAATTTCTCCATCGCAGCTTTGCAGCTGACTCACAATGCGGAAGTGCAGTCGGATAGGTCAACGTAAAACCTTTCCTTTCTTCAGATTTAGCTGGTACAGCTCTGGAGTATTTGTGTGTGACTTCTGCAACTCTCATATGACAGTACAAAGTGGAATGAGGGAAGCATTCTGCCACTCAGCTGACAGCACTGTGCATATTGACAAACTTGCCTTTTTTTTATATACCGCCTTGGCCCATCTCTTGGGCGTCACGGCGGCACAGTGCAGCGAGCGAGAATTATGCGATTCCTCAATACACTTAGACCTCACAATTCAAGACGGATAGAAACAAATTACTGCTGAGGCTGGAATCTGAAACCAAAAGAGAAAATGCTGGAAAATCTCAGCAGGTCTGGCAGCATCTGTGAGGAGAGAAAAGAGCTGACGTTTCGAGTCCAGACGACCCTTTGTCAAAGCTAGATTCAAGACGGCGCTGGAATGTGGAGACTTCTTGTGAGATGTCCCCAGCATACCTTCAAAATTTTTTGATTTGATTTGATTTATTTTTGTCACATGTATTAGTATACAGTGAAAAGTATTGCTTCTTGAGCACTATATAGACAAAGCATACCGGTCATAGAGAAGGAAAGGAGAGGGTGCAGAATGTAGTGTTCTATCTTTTTTCTCTTGTTCCATGCTGTGGGCGGCACAGTGACACAATGGTTAGCACTGCTGCCTCACAGTGCCAGCAAACCGGGTCTGATTCCTGGTCTAGGTGACTCTCTGTGCAAAGTCTGTATGTTCTCCCCGTGTCTGTGTGGGTTTCCTCCGGGTGCTCCAGTTTCCTCCCACAGTCTGAAAGACGTGCTGGTTAGGGTGCATTGGCCGTGCTAAATTCTCCCACAGTGTACCCGAGTGTGGAGTGTGGCGACTGGGGGATTTTCACAGTAACTTCACTGCAGTGTTAATGTAAGCCGACATATGACACTATTAAATAAACTTTCAAGGCAACCCAAAAAACTTTTCACGCAGCGAATAATTTAAGTTGTAGTCGGTGCTACGCAAAAGCCCGCCCACGTAGGTTCCCTCCACTAAGGAAGAATCAGGACATCACAGTCCAAATTGTAAATAGCTTTATCTGTCCACTCCATGCATCACTCAATTGAAAAGGGCTCCTTATCTGCCCAACTTATACTGCGCCATAATTTTCCGACACACCACAGTTTGGTTGTGGGATGAAGAATCTATTGTTATGCTGTGCCATAGTCCTCCAACAACAAGGGCACATGCCACATACCCAACATCTTATTTTCACGCTCTGCAAACTCCTTACCCCACTCAACCCCATCAACACTGATTGCCGACCAACCCTTCGTATAACACTATTGGGCCTTTATTATTCATTTACTTATTTCTTTGTTTTTTTTAAAAAGAGGAGAGCCATATGACATTCTAGTAAAGAAAAGGAAAAGAATTAACAGGTGCTGCCTTGATCTCCCCCAGAATGAACTATATACTTCTGCAAACAAAGAACAAAGAACAATACAGCACAGGAACAGGCCCTTCGGCCCTCCAAGCCCGCGCCGCTCCCTGGTCCAAACTAGACCATTCTTTTGTATTCCTCCATTCCCACTCCGTTCATGTGGCTATCGAGATAAGTCTTAAACGTTCCCAGTGTGTCCGCCTCCACCACCTTGCCCGGCAGCGCATTCCAGGCCCCCACCACCCTCTGTGTAAAAAACGTCCTTCTGATATTCTCTGCTATCTGGGACTCCTCGTCTCAGACCGAACCACAGACACCACACTAACTGAAGACCGGTAAATCAGCCTATGATACCCCGGATATATGTGGTTCACCCCACCAGATGCAGGCAAATGTGAGGATGGCATCCTATGGGTACATCCCAATAAGAGTATCACCTATGGGTGTAACAACCAAAGAGTGGTGTACAGGAAAGAGAATGGGAGCTCTGATTACTGCTCCCTAAGGATGACCCTCACTACTGAGTGGTGGGCGTACACTAACCATGGAGCTAGCCTGCCTAGCCCATGGCCCAGAAAAAGGGCTGGATTAATTGAGATGGTCGACATACACAGAAGAGAGAAAACACTAATAAATGCTAGCGAGGAATTGAGACAAAGCTTGAGGGAGTATTTTGAAAAATTTGATACTGGGATAACACTTCTACCTGAGAAACTTCAACAAATTCGGACACAATTGATCACAGCACACAAGACCTTTGGCAAAGGGGTGCAACAAACAGGGGAAGTAAAAAAGAACATTAGTGAAATTAGAATTACTACATGGTGGGAGGATCTCGGGGATTGGGGTTCAAATGTCCAAATCCATCCATGGGTCCGCATTCTGTCACACCTGGCTGTAATAGGAATCCTACTTATGGCAGTGTACCTCACCATCCTCACATTTAAATTCACCCGATGGAAGTAGGAATTTCTGCAAAACTTAGACTCGGCAAGGGCCATCCGACATCGGGAAAGGCTCTGCAATCAAGAGCCTTGATACTCTCCCATCTATATTGTAATATGTACAGTCACTTGTCATTTTGTACTGTTTATTGCTTTGTTTTGTATCTACCCTATTGATGTATTGTTTCTTCATTGCTTCTTTTATTATTTTACTTCATTTAAATTTGTTGGTACTACTGTGGGTTAGGGATGATACTATCAACCCTGGATTCAGGGTACTTGCTCGTTGAGATGGTTTGGTAAAGATTGTGTGATCCAGTTCGCTGACGGTCACTGGATCAAGAGGAGGGAGTGTGGTAATATAATCAGGGCCTAAATTGGATATCCTAAATTAAAGAATTGGGCATATTAAAATCAAACACAGTCAAACCTCAGGCAGGCCAATTATAGGAATACGCAAACATGTCTGGGCCTGGCCCATCAACCACCCATCAAAGATCATTGCACTCTACTGAGACCCAGCAGGAGATCATTGCACCCCATTGAAATGCGCTGGCCTATTGTTAGAAGCCCAGATCGGGCCAGACTTTCTGTCACCCTAGAGTTCCTGCAGTTACCTTATCTGGCAACAGGTTACATGTAAGCAACAGCATGGAGATGGACACCTGGGGGCGGCCGTGGTGTCCTGTCAGGCAGACATCAAGAAACCCACTGGGTATTGGAACCCCCTCCTGGGACCTCATTGGCCGGAAGCCAGAGATGTTTCTGGAAAGGCAAGCAGGCAGGGGGATAAAGGTACATAGTTCAGACACACCAGCAGCGAAGACTCGACGAGGGAGGCGATCTTGACCATCTGGAATACTGACAAGAGATGGAAGGAAGGAAGAAGCTGCCATCGAGACTCATCTTCGTGATGATGGACCAGAGAGACTCAGAGAATCGAGCCTGCAGTTTAACCAAACCATCTTTGCGGGTAGTATACTTGAATCTGGGGTATCCTCTTGTTTTATGTGTGTAATTTAACGATTAATAGTGTTATTATTAATTGAACCTTTACTTGTGTTTGTCCTTTGTCCTTCTTGCAAATAAGGGCACCGGAATAAAACCTTGGATTAAGCAAACTGGTCGAAAGTATCTGAGAATTAACAGGTACAACACTACGCAGCGAGCAAACACAGCAAATAAGTAACACGCATGAAGATCTGACACAGGAAATTAATTTGTTTTAAGACAATGGGAAGCCTGGATAACTCTGAAGTAGATCCATAGCATCTTTAAGATTATCCCAATTAAGCAGTCAGGGCACTCGCTGCAATACTTCATTGGGAGGAGACAAGCCCTGGATTCCTACACTGAAATGCCAGACTGCACAGTGTGCGCCCGAGAGCTGAAGTGCGACTTGAATAAATGATCTTCCGACTCAACAGCAGGGAGCTCACCAACCGAACAGGCTGATATTGGAATATCAATTTTCCCAGTGAGCTTTCCCAATGCTGTGTGTGTACATTGGAGGACTGATTTCCCACCGGGAAGCCGAGTGAGGAGCGGTAGAAAGCTCGGTGAAATTATGGTTCCGCGCACCTGATTTTCCATTGATTCAAATCAAAAGGTAAAAGTAGGGACTGCAAAACCTACAGCGCTTCCTCACGCCGCACTGTGCATAGAATGTAGAGCTCAGGAATGAGCCAGTTGATCTATCAGGTTTAATCAATATCTTTACGTTCCAAATGAGCTCCCTCCCACCACACTTCATCTGACCGTATAGACCTTCTATTCCTTTCCGCCCGATGTACTTCTCTAACTTCTTAAAGCAGGTATTTATTGCAGTGGTTAGCACTGCTGCCTCGCAGCGCCAGGGACCCGGGTTCGATTCCGGCCTCAGGTCACTGTCTGTGTGGAGTTTGCACATTCTCCCCGTGTCTGCGTGGGTTTCCTCCGGGTGCTCTGGTTTCCTCCCACAGTCCAAAGATGTGCAGGTTAGGTGGATTAGCCATGCTAAATTATCCCTTTAGTGTCCCAAGATGTGTAGGTTAGGGGAATTAACGGGGTAAATACGTGGGGTTAGGCAGATGAGGCATGGGTGGGATGCTAAATTGACCGTAGTGTCAGGGGATTAGCGGGGTAAATATGTGGTGTTATGGGGATAGGGCCTGGGTGGGATTGTTGTTGGTGCAGACTCGATGGGCCGAATGGCCTCCTTCTGCACTGTTAGGATTCTACGAGTCTATGAAATGCATCTATGTGGGACTCTGTCTACACTTCCCGCTGCCTCGGCAAAGCAGCCAGCATAATCAAGTACCCCACTCACCCTGGACATTCTCTCTTCCACCCTTTCCCATCGGGAAAAAGATACAAAAGTCTGGGAACATGTACCAACCGACTCAAGAACAGCTCCTTCCCTTCTGCTGTCAGACTTTTGAATGGATCTACCTGATATTAAGTTGATCTTTCTCTACGTCCTAGCTATGACTGTGGCACTACATTCTGCACCCTTTCTTTTCCTTCTCTATGAACGGTATGCTTTGTCTGTATAGCGCGCAAGAAACAATACTTTTCACTGTTGACCAATACATGTGACAATAGTAAAGCAAATCAAATCAAAATCACCACTTACATAATAATGAGCTTCACATTTACCCCGCACTCTGGGCAAATATAGATGTTATATGTGTAGGTGCGTAGCCCCTTTAAGGGAACGGGTCAGGTGACCCTGGGTGTTGGGTGGTCTGCCCGGGGACTGCCCTTCGAGGACAGTTGTCGTTTGGAGTGTGGAGCAAGTGTAGGACTGTAATAAATACCTGCGTTCCCTGACACCTGCCTGTAAAATGAGTCCTTGAGGATACTCCCCAGTAGTCAAGATTTCAAAATTGGAAATATTGGAAATGTGGGATTTAGGAGCAGGGGTGAGCCTTTATCCCTTTCAGCTCGCTACCTCATTCAGTAAGATCATGGCAGATCTGGTTCTAGAAAGAGGTTTCTCCACAATTCCCTATTCAGTATCTTAGTGACTCTCTTACATTTATGGTGCCTAGTTCTGGACTCCCCACAAGTAGAAACATACCTAATCTTAAAGACATCTATCATGTTTTCACTTAGTCTGTCTGACTGAAGGCTTTCTGAGGGGTACTTCCAAGGAATAAGAACAAAGAACAAAGAGCAAAGAAAATTAAAGCACAGGATCAGGCCCTTCGGCCCTCCAAGCCTACACCGACCATGCTGCCCATCTGAACTAAAACCCCATATCGTTTTGGGGACCATATCCCTCCATTCCCATCCTATTCATGTATTTGTCAAGATGCCCCTTAAAAGTCTCTACCGTATCTGCTTCCACTACCTCCTCCGACAGCGAGTTCCAGGCATCCACCACTCCCTGTGTAAAAAACTTGCCTCGTACATCTCCTTTAAATCTTGCCCCTCGCACCTTAAACCTATGCTCCCTAGTAATTGACTCTTCCACCCTGAGAAAAAGCTTCTGATTATGCACTAACTATCTGAAGAAAGGCACTCATAGTCTCTCCACACACGCTGCCAGACCCGCTGAGTATTTACAGCATCGCCTTGCTTCACTCAACCTTCTCTTTTCTTGAGAAAGAGTTCCAGCTCATTCAACCATCCCTGATTATTGCCACCTTCCAGTCCTGGGGCGTCACGGTGGCACAGTGGTTAGCACTGCTGCCTCACAGCGCCAGGAACCTGGGTTCGATTCCCGGCTTGGGTCCCTGTCTGTGCAGAGTCTGCACATTCTCCCCGTGTCTGCGTGGGTTTCCTCCGGGTGCTCTGGTGTCCTCCCACACTCCAAAGATGTGCGAGTTAAGTTGATTGGCCATTCTAAATTAACCCTCAGTGTACCGGAACAGGTGCCGGAGTGTGGCGACTAGGGGATTTTCACAGTAATTTCATTGCAGTGTTAATGTAAACCTACTTGTGACACTAATAAATAAACTTAAACTTATCTTCCTTGCCCTTACAAAAGCAAATTACTGCGGATGCTGGAATCTGAAACCAAAAGAGCTTTGACAAAGGGTCACCTGGACTCGAAACGTCAGCTCTTTTCTCTCCTTACAGATGCTGCCAGACCCGCTGAGATTTTCCAGCATTTTCTCTTTTGGTTTCCTTGCCCTTTGCCTGGAGCACCCACTAGGGTAGAAACACAAATGAAAAATTGTGTGATCACGTCACCAATTTCCCACCTATTCATTTTGATGGTCAGAAAATAGTGACATGCACATTAAGGATTCACTGACCTGCTCCAAGCCTGCTGAAGTTTCACATCAGGATTACACATTTGGAACAATCTACCTTTCGGGTAAATTCTATTCAGCCAATATTGATCTATTAATATTGATCCAGAGAAACGGAGTTCAAAATCCAACATTTCTGTTTGATCATTTGAATTGATTTGTTTAAATCTCAAAATAAGTAGAAGAATACAGGTGAAAGGGACACTAAGCTGTGGCACAGTGGTTACCACTGCTGCCTCACAGTGCTAGGGATCCGGGTTCGATTCTCGGCTTGGGTCCCTGTCAGTGCGGAGTCTGCACCTTCTCCCCGTGTCTGCGTGGGTTTCCTCCGGGTGCTCCGGTTTCCTCCCACAGTCTGAAAGGTTAGGTGGATTGGCCGTGCTAAATTGCCCCTTCGTGTCCCAAGATGTCTCGATTAAGGGGATTAATGGGCTAAATGTGTGGGGTTGTGTGGATAGGATGGAGGGGTGGGCCTCGGTAAGATGCTCTGTCAGGGGGTCAGTGCAGACTCGATTGGCCGAATGGCCTCCTTTTGCACTGTATGGTCGGGATTCTCCCAAAAAAGTTCTAAGTGTCGAATTTGCAGGAACTGTGGAGTAATTCACGCTGGTTTTTTTCAGTGGGAGTTAACACTGGAATCTCCCACACTCTGTGCAATGCAGGAGCCACCAGCGTGAATATCATTGCATTTCAGGAGGCGAGGCCTATTCCCATCCGGGAGGCTCACAGTTCAGGGTCTCTGCGCATGCACGATCGCTGGACAGCCCAGAACCCCCGCAGAGCTGCCCCCCCAACCCACCCCACGGCCCGATTGCACCAACCCCCGCGTCCATTTGCGGGCCAGCCCCAAATCCCCCCCCACTCCGGGATCACCCAATCTTCAGCCCCTCCCCCAGCAGTGACGATCCCCCCTCCACCCCCTGGCAGACTGTTCCCCAGCAGACCTCCCTGGCTAACCACTCCCCCCCCCACAACCTCCCCAGCTCACCCCAAACGCTGGCCTCCCTCCCTCTGGCAATGGCAGAGTGGCAATGGGAACCCCCATTCCCACCGATCACCCCCTGGGCCCCACCCCCAGCAGGCCCTGCCCTCCTTGGCACTGCCTCACGTCTGATTGGCTATGACTCCCGGGCATGGACACTTTGCCCCTTGGGCAGTCAGGGGCACAGGCTGGCACTGCCAGGGTGCCCATGCTCAAGGGGCACCAACCCCCCCCCCCCCACCGCCCCAACCCCTGGGGGGCCCCAATTGCCCCCACCTTCACTCCAGCAGGGTCGTCCCGCTAGTTCCCTGAACGTGGGGAGCTAATCTGAACCCCGCTGGAGTGAAACATTCCTGGCGGGGTGGGAGATGCTCGTGGGCCCGGAGAATTCAGTCCCGATAATACCATTCAAATAACATGAAAATCTGTGGGTTGACTCCCTACTTCTGGTCTGGAGTTTACTCTAGGTATGAACATCTCAAGACTGCCAGATTATTATTTGCATGCAGCACCTTTATTCAGCATTCCAAAATCTTACCTTCAATCAGAATTATAGTCACACCTCCATGTGAGCAAGACATGTTTATCTGAGAGTTGGAACAGAGTGGTTCTCTCCTTCTGGTCTCCAAGTAGTTGACCAGATTACCTCGTCCTGAGCTACTTAGCGAATACTTCAGAGAACAATTTAACTCTTTGCATGCTGACTGCAAGATGGGCTCTGGATGGGCAGAACCTACCTCCTCAAGACTCAGTGATTGGCCAGTTGACAGATGCCACGGTCGACCCTTTACCAGTTTCGTCATCCACGTGGTTACGGGCAACCTCACCAAGTTTTGACCACCTTGCACGCCTAGTTCCTTGTCCTCCAGCCTTTACATGATAGTACAGCATTAACCCATCTCCACCAGCTTCCCGGTCTCCAAGCAACCAGCCCTATGGGGCACTTGTTACAAATTCAATGATAAATTCAGCTACATCTTAGCCACCATCTTGCAGGCTCCTGTGTTAACAATAGCAGTTAAACCACATTGCTGTCTCCACACATTCCGCTTCATTCCTTTCGACCTTGGTTTTCCAGTCTCAGTTACTTTGGGACATCAGGTCCTCTTTCACCAGGATTCATACAGTTCACAAGTTGGATGGAGTGGGCCCAAAAGAAATTACTTCATTTATGTCCTTCAGAAAAGGAAACCTGCCTTTCTTATCTTAAGTTGATCTTTCTCTACACACCAGCTATGACTGTAGCAATACATTCCGCACCCTCTCCTTTCCTTCTCTATGTACAGTATGCTTTCTCTGCATAGCGCACAAGAAACAATACTTTTCACTGTATGCAAATACAGGTGGCAATAATAAATCAAATCAAATCCAGTCTCACATCAGCCTGCTTGACATGTAAATTAAAACAGGAAATGCTGGAAGTATGTAACATCTCAGCCATAGAATCCCTGCAGTATAGAAGGAGGTCATTCGACCCATTGAGTCTGTCCCAACTCTCTGAAAGAGCATCTTACCCAGGCCCTCTCCCCTGCCCTTTCCCCATAACCCCACTGATTTTACCATGGTTAATCCACCCAACTACACATCTTTAGGACACGAAGGGGCAATTTGGCATGGCCAATCCACCTAACCTTTGGACTGTGGGAGGGAACTGGAGCACCCGGAGGAAACCCACGCAGGCATGGAGAGAATGTGCAAACTCCACACATGCAGTGACCAAGGCCGGAATCGAACCTGGATCCCTGGCACTGTGAGGCAACAGTGCTAACCACCTGCAGAGAGAGAAAAAAGTGTTACGCTTCAGGGCAATGATATTTCATTAGAACTCTTAACTACCCACCTAACAATCCAATCAGATTTGATTTGATTTAATTTGACTTATTATTGTCACATGTATTAACATAGAGTGAAAAGTATTGTTTCTTGCACGTTATACAGACAAAGCATACCATTCATAGAGAAGGAAAGGAGAGAGTGCAGAATGTAGTGTCACAGTCATACCTAGGGTGTAGAGAAAGATCAACTTAATGCGAGGTAGGTCCATTCAAAACTCTGACAGCAGCAGGGAAGAAGCTGTTCTTGAGTCGGTTGGTACATGACCTCAGACTTTTGTATCTTTTTCCCGACGGAAGAAGTGGAAGTGAGTATGTCCGGGGTGCGTGGGGTCCTTAATTATGCTGGCTGCTTTGCCGAGGCAGTGGGAAGTGTAGACAGAGATAATGGATGGGGGGACTGGTTTGCGTGATGTACTGGTATCAAACCGCGATCAACAATCCAAGAAACATTCCCATCTTTGCAAGGCGACTGGGAAAGGGCAATAAATGTCAGCCCTGCCAGGGATTTTCACTTGCAGGAATGAATAACAATCATTTAAAGCATCTTTGCGGCCTTGGAATAATGTGTTGGAATGGCTCACCCTGTAGAATCCTTCCAATTTCCAGTTCATTAAATCATTCAATTTAAAATGGCTCCCATGTCTAAAGCTTGTGAGTGCAAATTAAGTTCATCTAAAAAGGTGAAGTATTCCTAATTTGAAGTAAATGTTCTGTGAAATGATGATAGCTTCAATCTTCAACATAGTTTCCATGCACTCAGTGGATAAAGTGTGACGGAATAATGCTCTGCTCACAGTGCTGATTGAGTACAATATGGGCACTAGGAACATGCTGCCTTTTGGGAGGTTGTGGAAATGTTAGAATTACACAGATTGCAAAGCACAGGGACGGCTGAACTGGTCCGTGCGGATGCTCCACATGAGTTTCCACCCACGCTTCCTCATGCAATCCTGTCAGCATGAACCTATTCCTTCTTTTCTCATGTGCTCATCCCATTAAATTCACCTCAACTACCCCTTCGGGTGGCAAATTGGACATCCCAATGGGTAAAGTTAGTCATAGAGGTATATAGCACAGAAACAGGCCCTTCGGCCCAACTTGTTCATGCCGCACGTTTTCCTTAACCACTAAGCTAGTCCCTATTGCCTGCGTTTAGCCCATATTCCTCTATATCCATCTTGCACATGCAACTGTCTAAACGCTTTTTAAAAGTTGTCCCTCCTGAATTTTGTACTGGGCATATTAGTGACCAACTCTGCACCAATGGAACCATCTTCTCTCTATCCGCCCTATCAAACCTTTCTTCATAATCTTAGAGAATTCAATTAAGTCAATCATAGAATCCCTACAGTGCAGAAGGAGGCCATTCAACCCATCGAGTCTGCACTGACAACAATCCCACCCAGGCCATATCCCTGTAAGCACATTAATTTACCCTGCTAGCCCCCCGACACTAAGGGGAAATTTAGCATGGTCAATCAACCTAAGTAAGAGTTTTAACAACACCAGGTTAAAGTCCAACAGGTTTATTTGGTAGCAAATACCAAATTTGACATGACACGACAATCAACCTAACCCACACATTTTGGACTGTGGGAGGAAACCGGAGCACCTGGAGGAAACCCACGCAGACATGGGGAGAATGTGCAAACTCCACACAGTCACCCAAGGCCAGAATCAAACCCGGATCCCTGGTGCTGTGAGGCAGCAATGCTAACCACTGTGCCACCCTGTCCTCAGACTAGCTCCAGCCTATTCAGTCTTTCTTGATAGTTCTACTCTCTCAGTTAAAGGATTAACTAGAGTTAATTTTTTTTGTAGTATTTTTGTATTATAGATGGCAGTGTGTTTGAGTGGAAATTGCATTACATTGTTCTTGTATTTTCAAAAGCATTAAAAAGAATCCTCATTGTTTTGCAGGACTGCACTTGTTGTGGGGTTGTCACAATATTTTTCTTGTTGGATTTAAAACTATTGGCCCCGTCAAGTAGCCAGACGAAGTTGCAGAGTGGTTTCAAGATAATCTATTAAAGAAACCAAAAGAGAAAATGCCGGAAAATCTCAGCAGGTCTGGTAGCATCTGTAAGGAGAGAAAAGAGCTGACGTTTCGAGTCCAGATGTCCCTTTGTTGAAGCTAAAAGGCAGAGAAAATGGGAGATATTTATACTGCAGGGTGAGGGAATGAAAGATGAGTCATAGCCACAGAAACCAGGGAAAAAGGCTGCTAATGGCAGCCCATAGAGAGAATAAAGGGTGCGAATGGCCAAACGGCAGAGAAGTTAAAATGAGAGGGTAAGCTGTGACAGATGTGGGCGGCACGGTAGCACAGTGGTTAGCACTGCTGCTTCACAGCTCCAGGGACCCGGCTTGGGTCACTGTCTGTGTGGAGTTTGCACATTCTCCTCGTGTCTGCGTGGGTTTCTTCCGGATGCTCCGGTTTCCTCCCACAGTCCAAAGATGTGCGGGTTAGGTTGATTGGCCAGGTTAAAAATTGCCCCTTAGAGTCCTGAGATGCATAGGTTAGAGGGATTAGCGGGTAAAATATATGGGGGTAGGGCCTGGGTGGGATTGTGGTCGGTGCAGACTCGATGGGCCGAATGGCCTCCTTCTGCACTGTAGGGTTTCTATGATTTCTATGAATCCCTCTAACCTACACATCTTAGGACACTAATTTTTTTTTAGCATGGCCAATCAACCTAACCCGCACATCTTTGGACTGTGGGAGGAAACCGGAGCACCCGGAGGAAACCCACGCAGACACGAGGAGAATGTGCAAACTCCACACAGACAGTGACCCAAGCCGGGAATCGAACCCGGGACCCTGGAGCTGTGAAGCAGCAGTGCTAACCACTGTGCTACCGTGCCGCCCTGCTAACCACTGTGCTACCGTGCCGCCCTGCTAACCACTGTGCTACCGTGCCGCCCTGCTAACCACTGTGCTACCGTGCCGTCGGATTAGTGGGTAAATCTGTAGGGATATGGGGGTAGGGCCTGGGTGGGATTGTGGTCGGTGCAGACTCGATGGGTCGAATGGCCTCTTTCTGTACTGTAGGGTTTCTACGATTCTATGAGATGAAGATGTTGGGGGGTGGAGAGGGGAATGGATGGGACAGAGATGAAATTTAGAAAAGGGGAAGCAAACAGGAAGAAAAGGTAAAGAAAGGGGGATAAAGTGGGGGAAAGAGTGGGGGGGAGGAAAGAAAAATGAAGAAAGACAATCAAGAAATAAAAGGTAGAGAACAGTAAAAAAACTAAATGAAGTGAAAACAAAGGGGTGGAGGTGGGGTAAAGCTAATCATCTGAAGTTGTTGAATTCGATGTTGAGACCGGAAGGCTGTAACGTGCCGAGCCGGAAGGTGAGATGCTGTTCCTCCAGTTTGTGTTGAGCTTCACTGGAACATTGCAGCAGGCCAAGGACAGACATGTGGGCATGGGAGCAGGATCGTGTGTTAAAATGGCAAGCAACCGGAAGGTCAGGGTCCTGATTGCGCACAGAGTGAAGATGCTCAGCAGAGCGATCACCCAGTCTACGCTTGGTCTCTCCGATATAGAGGAGACCACATTGGGAGCAGCGAATGCAATAGGCCAAATTGAAAGAGGTGCCAGTGAAACACTGCTTAACCTGGAATGAGTGTTTTGGACCTTGGATGGTGAGCATGGAAGAGGTAAAGGGACAGGTGTTACACCTTCTGTGATTGATGGGAAGGTGCCATGAGTGACGGGAGAGGTGTTGGGTATAGTGACTCATGGCACTCTCATGGGCAAACATGAGCTGCAGCTGCGCATTGTTCCATTAACTGGTCTTTGACTCGTATCTGGGTCTGCTTTAATCAAGACTTATGGTTGGCACATAGCTTTCCCTGATTTGATTTGATTTGATTTGATTTATTATTGTCACATGTATTAGCATACAGTGAAAAGTATTGTTTCTTGCGTGCTATACAGACAAAGCATACCGTTCACAGAGAAGGAAAGAAGCGGGTGCAGAATGTAGTGTTACAGACATAGCTAGGGTGTAGAGAAAGATCAACTTAGTGCGAGGTAGGTCCATTCAAAAGTCTGACAGCAGCAGGGAAGAAGCTGTTCTTGAGTCGGTTGGTACGTGACCTCAGACTTTTGTATTTTTTTTCCGACGGAAGAAGGTGGAAGAGAGAATGTCCGGGGTGCGTGGGGTCCTTAATTATGCTGGCTGCTTTGCGGAGGCAGCGGGAAGTGTAGACAGAGTCAATGGATGGGAGGTTGGTTTGCGTGATGGACTGGGCTACATTCACGACCTTTTGTAGTTTCTTGCGGTCTTGGGCAGAGCAGGAGCCATACC
This sequence comes from Mustelus asterias, assembly GCF_964213995.1. NCBI lineage: Eukaryota > Metazoa > Chordata > Chondrichthyes > Carcharhiniformes > Triakidae > Mustelus > Mustelus asterias. The sequence continues at coordinate 12,050,632 of NC_135807.1, forward strand.
AAGCTGTGATACAACCAGAAAGAATGCTTTCTATGGTGCATCTGTGAAAGTTGATGAGAGTCGTAGCTGACATGCCAAATTTCCTTAGTCTTCTGAGAAAGTAGAGGCGTTGGTGGGCTTTTTTAACGATAGTGTTGGAATGGGGGGAGCAGGACAGGTTGGTGGTGATCTGGACACCTAAAAACCTGAAGCTCTCGACCCTTTCTACTTCATCCCCGTTGATGGAGACCTGTGCTGCTATCTCCAGAAACTATGCTGGGCCCTCTAACCAAGCAGTCTCTACTCCCCACACTTCCCCGGCACTCGTCTGCAATTCACAAACTGCACCACAAACCAGAGCAGTGTGTGAGAGAAAAGAAATCCCAGGCAAAATCCACACATGGTGTACTTTTTGGAAACTACAAAAATGCACAAATGTTTCCCCGAACCTACACGAAAATCCGACCCAATGTGTGCTGGAATTGAACAAGAGCGATTAGTGTTAGTCAGAACACTCATGTCCTTTAGGGGAGGAAATCTGCCATCCTTCCCTGGTCTGGCCGACACGTGACCTCAGAGCCACAGCAATGTGGTTGACTCTGCCACCTGAAATGGCCTACCAGTTCAAGAACAATTTGGGATAGGGTCATAGGGGTTTACAGCATGGAAACAGACCCTTCAGCCCAACTTGTCCATGCCGCCCATTTTTTTCACCAGTAAGCTAGTCCCAATTGCCCGTGTTCAGCCTATATCCCTCTATAACCATCTTACCCATGGAACTGTCTAAATGCTTTTTAAAAGACAAAATTGTACCCGCCTCTGCCACTGTTCCTGGCAGCTTGTTCCAGACACTCACCACCCTCTTTGTGAAAGATTTGTCCCTCTGGACCCTTTTGTATCTCTCCCCTCTCACCTTAAACCTATGCCCTCTAGTTTTAGACTCCCCTACCTTTGGGAAAAGATGTTGACTACCTAGCTGATCTATGCCCCTCATTATTTGATAGACCTCTAAAAGATCACCCCTAAGTCTCCTATGCTCCAGTTTATAACTCAAACCATCAAGTCCCGGTAGCATCCGAGCAAATCTTTTCTGCTTTCTTGTTAAATAATAGCCTTTCTATAATAGGGTGACCAGAACTGTACACAAAGAACAGCAAAGAACAAAGAAAATTACAGCACAGGAACAGGCTCTTCGGCCCTCCAAGCCTGCACCGACCATGCTGCCCAACTGAACTAAATCCCCTACCCTTCCGGGGACCATTTCCCTCTATTCCCATTCTATTCCCACATGTCAAGACGCCCCTTAAAAGTCACTATCGTATCTGCTTCCACTACCTCCCCCGACAGCGAGTTCCAGGCACCCACCGCCCTCTGTGTAAAAAATCTGCCTCATATATCTCCTTTAAACCTTTCCCCTCGCACCTTAAACCTGTGCCCCCTAGTAATTGACTCTTCCATCCTGGGAAAAAAGCTTCTGACTATCCAAAAGAGAATTTAGCATGGCCAGTGCACCTAACCAGCACATCTTTTGGACTGTGGGAGGAAACTGGAGCACCCGGAGGAAACCCACGCACACACATTGCCAATGTTAAAATCTCCCTCAGTGTGCCCAAACAGGCACTGGAGTGTGGCCACTGGGGGATTTTCACAGTAACTTCATTGCAGTATTAATGCAAGTCTACTTGTGACACAGGGAGAAGGTGCAAACTGCACACAGACAGTGACCCAAGCCAGGAATCGAACCCGGGTCCCTGGGACTGTGAGGCAGCAGTGCTAACCACTATGCCACTGTACGTTCTTGACTCAGTGTCGGACCCATTGGTGTCAGTGTTCAGTTTGGAGAGTTGGATTGTGGTTTGAGTGCATTTTGATGATTATATTTTGTCGCGAGTTCCAGCGGGCTGATTCATCAATTCTCCCTGTGTTTATTGCTGTGCAGCTGTAAACATTTCACTTGCCATTTTAATTTGGAGTTTTCAGCCTGTCAACATAAAACATTTACACCATGTCGCAGTGGCACTGACATTTTTATTAAATCTTTGCCTTGGGGCACGGGGGAGTTATTTCTTCAATCGTCAGTTCCTGTTTGTCCACTCCAGGCACAAGCCAACACCAGTGCGTTCATTGTGTGTTTTTCTCTATCCCTGCTCTTTATCCCCCCCTTCCCCTGTACAGCTCACACACTGTCACGCACACTGACAGGGCTCCTTGAGGAACAGTACCTCTCCACCCATCTCTGCAGCAAGCTGCTACCCGAGATCCACCTCACCGCTCTCTGCACCTTCTTTTTCACTCTTGCTGACTGCGGGAATTTTCCTCCATGAGTCTATTTGCCCCCTTCCCGAAACAACAGCAGTGATTTGTGTTTCCCGTGGCACCTTTAACATGATAAGAGGTACCAGAGTTTCACAGCAATGATACATCGGCTTTATATGACATCGGGCCACAGGCTCTGTGCCGTACAACTTCTGGGATTCGGTGACTAGAAGTTAGACAAGGGCGGCATAGTGGTTAGCACTGCTGCCTCACAGCTCCAGGGACCTGGGTTCAATTCCCGACTTGGGTCACAGTCTGTGTGGAGTTTGCACCTTCTCCTCGTGTCTGCGTGGCTTTCCTTCGAGTGCTCCGGTTTCCTCCAAAGATGTGTGGGTTAGATGCATTGGCCACGCTAAATTTCCCCTTAGTGTCCTGGGATGTGTAGGTTAGAGGGATTAGCGGGGTAAATATGTGGGGTTATGGGGATAGGGCCTGGGTGGGATTGTTGTTGGTGCAGGCTCGATGGGCCGGATGGCCTCCTCCAGCACTCTAGGGATTCTATGACTTCTAAGCTTGGTTAAAGAGCGAGGGGTGGGATTCTCTGGTCCCACCCACCGCTGGGATTGTCCGTTCCCTGCGGTGAGTCGCGCCAATGTGGGGGTGGAAAATGCCGGTTTTATGGAGTGTCTCGAAACAAGACACGGTGGCACAATGGTTCGCACTGCCACCTCACAGCGCCAGCGACCTGCATTCAATTCCCAGCTTGGGTCACTGTCTGCATGGAGTCTGAACCTTCCCTCTGTGTCAGGGTGGGTTTCCCCCAGTTTCCTCCCACAGAGCAAAGATGTGCAGGTTGGGTGGATTGGCCATGCTTGATTTGATTTATTATTGTCACATGTATTGGTATACGGTGAAAAGTATTGCTTCTTGCACGTTATACAGACAAAGCATGCCGTTCATAGAGAAGGAAAGGAGAGAGTGCAGAATGTAGTGTTACAGTCATAGCTAGTGTGTAGAGAAAGACCAACTTAATGCGAGGTAAGAGATTGAAATAGAACATTGTTCGAGAGTTTATGAGAGTTAGAGTACAGTTTGAAAAGCATAGAACGAGAGTAAAAGATAGAATGAGACGGTATGCTGGGCACAACTTGCAAGAAGTCGTCACGCTCCAGTGCCATCTTGAATGCTTTTCTGCATCTCACTCCCCCCTCAATGTCAGGGGATTAACAAGGTAAGTATGTGGGGTTGCGGGGATAGGGCCTGGGTGGAATTGTTGTCGGTGCGGACTCGATGGGCCAAATAGCCTCCTTCTGCACTGAAGAGATTCTTCCATTCTATTTGAAGAAAGTGAGGAGAAACTGCTCCCAACAGGTTGTAAATCTGTGGAATTCGCTACTCCAAAGTGCGGTGGATGCTGGGACAGTGAGTCCCGCCAAGATGGGGCCGGAAAATGCCGGTTTTATGGAGTGTCTTAAAACAAGACGCGGTGGCACAGGGGTTCGCACTGCTGCCTCGCAACACTCCTCATTTAAGGAGGAGTTAGGCAGATTTTTAATTGAGAATGGGTTGAAGGGTTATGGGGGAGAAGGCGGGAAAATGGGGATGAGGAGCATATCAGCCATGATCGAATGGTGGAGTGGACTCAATGGGCTGAGTGGCCTAATTCTGCTCCTATATCTCATGAGCTTATGAGGCAGAGAGGTGGAAAGGTGCAGGGAGGGGATTCCAGAGCTCGGGGCCTAGGCAACTGAAGGCGTGGCCACCGATGGTGAAACAATTAAAACTGGGGGTGTTCAAGAGGCCTGAATTAGAGCCCAGTGAAGCAAATGTAGCCACACAAGCCAATATGCTCAAGACATGGCTGGAACGCTTTAACAGAACCTTGATCAGTGGTGTCTTACCTCCAGGCAGGTTGGCATGCAGTAGCACATCAACAATTGGAATTATATCTTAGCATTTGATGGCACAGAGACTGAGGATGTTGATGCTTGCGACGCCATTAAAGTGGCATGCACAAATTATTCAAATCTCCCACTGGGGAAGGGTTGGACAACTGACGAACTGGCTGCAGGTTTGCTCTTGCTCTGCCGTCAGTGCTCCATCAGCCAGCCCAAAGCTAACCTGCCTTCCTCAATCTACGGCCCTCCTCAACTCCTCCACAAAGCAGCGACGCCGGTCAGCTAACCGTGAAGGAAGCGTTGGCTCTGGTTTGCCTGCTTCCCTTTTCCAGAATCCTGGGTTGGCCAGAGTCCTTGGCTGCAGATTGAAGAACAGATGGTCTTCTCCTGTGTGAGCACATTGAACACAAACAGGCACTCGCAAAATGTTGGCTTCCCCTCGACTCTGTGTGTGTTTTGTTTTGCTTGTGTTCGGCACGAGTGAGCAGATTTCCCGTCGCCTTTTCCAAAGGGTAATGAACGGTTTTCCTGCAGCATGGCCAAAAAAAGTAGGGGAACAAGTCGAACCAGGAATATTGCATCTTCATAAGTGGAGTTAGTCAGCTTGGCTTGACTCCACTTCATCAGACAATATTGCTTGAATGTTCTTTTTGCTCAGCATTGCGTTGTGTCGTTGGTTGAATCGCACTTTGGGAAGTTATGCCAGACACAGCAAAACCTACCCTCAATGTTAAACGTTCTTTGTTAATGTACCATGCAACACAAATAAAAAATCCGATTGTGGTTCTGGTATTTCAGTCTAATCAGGATGGGACACAGGAAAAATAAGGCTGGATTTTCATCATATAAGGTGGCAGCGGGAGTGCGGAGTACCAGAAAATACAGGATTTTCATTCATCCTGAGTAAGTTTATTTATTTGTCACAATTAGACTTGCATTCACACTGCAATGAAGTTCCTGTGAAAATCCCCTAGTTGCCACACTGTTCGGATACACTGAGGGAGAATTTAGCACGGCCAATTCACCTAATCCACACATCTTCAGAATGTGGGAGGAAACTGGAGCACCCGGAGGAAACCCACACAGACAGGGGGAGAATGTACAAACTCCACACAGACAGTGACCCAAGCCAGGAATCAAACCTGGGTCCCTGGCGCTGTGAGGCAGCAGTGCTAACCACTGTGCTACCGTGCCCTCCATCACTTGCAGGGACCAGTGATGACAGGGATTGGGCCTACTACCCCTGCCCACCCCAATGGCCCCCTTCTCCCCTGGAAATAGTTTGGAGGCAGCCACAGGGGCCTGCGGGCTGCCAAGGCTGACTTTTTCAAAGGCAATCCTTGGTGCTCTGTAACGTCCTCTCAATTGTCATAATGACAGCAAAACAAAGAACGGCCCTCCAGGCCTCACCCCTCACAGCCCACACCTACCACACATTCCCCATGCCCCACCCATTCAAGCTCATGCCACCTCTTGCCTCCGACTCACTCAACATGGCCTCTCACACACTCCATGACAAGCTATGCCCCTCCAACCATCCCCCCTTCCACCTGGCCCCTCCTATCCTCCATGCCAAAACATGGCACTTCATTACCATTCAACTATGAGACACCCTGCACAGAACCAATGTGCCCCATAGTGTCAATAATATATAATAATATACATGATAACATTTTTGAATGGACCTGCCTCACACTAAGTTGATCTTTCTTTCCACCCCAGCTATGACTGTAACACTATATTCTGCACACTCTCCTTTCCTTCTCAATGAATGGTATGCTTTGTCTGTATAGCACGCAAGAAACAATACTTTTCACTGTATATCAATACATGTGACAATAATAAATCAAATCAATAATCAAATAAAATAAAAGTTTTCATTCATAATTTTCTGCTATCTTCAAAAAAATAGCATTTTACTACATGCACATAGAAATGTCAATCATCTGGGTACTTCAAAGCATCAATAGCAGAAACTGCAAGCACTTGTCAGCTTGGATGCCGTGTAAGCAAACATTGTGAAACTGACAGAACAGATCACAGAGCAAGGGTCATCAATCAAGTTAAGTTTTGCCTGGGGTGTAGCTGTTTCAACAGACTAATGGAAATCTGGAATATCAGCCATGCCTCGTTATGCATTCCTGGGTTCAGTGGTTCTGTGCAGAGTATAAGGCGGCTGAACAACATGCAAGTGCCAGAGCATAGATGGAAGGCATCAGAGCCCGTGTGGGGAGGGTGGTGGCAGTGGGGGGGGGGGGGGGGCGGAGGCAGTGGGGTGCAGTGGCATAGTTCGGCATGGAGGTCATGGGTGTGACCTTTTGAACTTACCATTAAAAATGTTCTTTCATCTAGGTGATGGTTTAGGACCCGTCTTAGCACCCGTGAACCACAAGAGCTTTAAAGGTTGGTCCAACCCCAAGAAAATTCCTATCACCGTATTGGAGCCAGCCAATTCTGAAAGGAAGGCTCTGTGTTTTCACCCAGCCCCAACCTCCGCCTTTAACCTGCACCGGTGAACAGTGGGGCCACCCAGAAAGGTGCTGGCAACTCTGGGATCAGGTCATCGATCCCAACAGTTCAGAAGGAGGCCATTCGGCCCTCCGAGTCTACAGCGACAACAATCCCACCCAGGCCCTATACCGTTAACCCGAAGCATTTACCCCAATTATCCCCCTGTCACTAAGGGGCAATTTACCGTGGCCAATCAACCTAACCTGCACATCCCAAAGACGTGTGGGCTAGGTAGATTGGCCATGCTAAATTGATCCTAGTGTCAAGGGGATTAGCAGGGTAGATGTGTGGGGTTACGGGAATAGGGCCTGGGTGGGATTGTAGTCAGTACAGACTCGATGGGCTGAATGGCCTTCTTCTGTACTAAAGGGATTCTATGTTCTTCTATGATCTTTGGACTGATGGAGGAAACCAGAGCACCCGGGGACACGGGGAGAATGTGCGAACTCCTCACAGATAGTGACCTGAGGCTGGAATTGAACCTGGGTCCCTGGCATTGTGAGGCAACAGTGCTAACCACTGTGCCACTGTGCTGTCCCCACTTGTACATCTCCATGGAGTCTCCCCAACTTCATAAAACTTCAGATTGTAGGGTTAGAAATTAGACTGCGTCCATTAAAGAGATAGAAAAGCCACAAACTGCTGACAAACATTTTTCCTTCTTTGTGTCTGTCGGATTTATTTTTGTACATAGTGGGAACAAGATGTATCATTCAATGCTTGAAGGAGCCAGGACCGGCATTGGGTTTAAGTTGAAATGGGTGAAGCAGTATTTCACAGTTGCGTGGACCTGCAGAGTTTCACTGGCTGTCTTGTCTGGAGACAATACACATCTTTTTAGCCTGTCTTGATGCTCTCTCCACTCCCATTGTTTTGTTTCTTAAAGACTGGATTAGTTGTAAGTATTCGCATTCCAACCATTATTCATGTAAATTGAGTCTGTGTCTTTATAAGTTCTGTTTGTGAACAGAATTCCCACTCACCTGAAGAAGGGGCTTAGAGCTCCGAAAGCTTGTGTGGCTTTTGCTACCAAATAAACCTGTTGGACTTTAACCTGGTGTTGTTAAACTTCTTACTGTGAAGCAGTATTAGCCAGACTCAAAGTGACTGTTCCTTTAGCAGCTCCCTCGCAGCTGATAGGATTCTATGTCAGCACCAGCCAACACTTCCGTGTAACTGTTGTTCGCACTTTCGTGCTCTCGAACAACTTGTAAATCTTCAGAAGAGGCTGCAAAATGTTCTTTTACACCGTGTAATCCACACACTCTCAAAGAGCTGAAGGCACTGCCAAGTACCAATTGTCCTGGCTGAGTAGATCTTGATGACCGTGGGGGATAATCGCTCCACAGATACAATAAAACAAGTTAGAGTTACATGGAGCTAAGAGCACAGAAACAGGGCCACACTGGTGTTTGTGCTATGCACAATTCTCATCATCTAAACCCATTCTGCTTCAATGCCCTGTGTAAGCATCAACCTTCCCTTTAAGTGCATTGTTGCTGTTCCCCTCAACTATCTACCATCGAGTTCCACATTCTGGACACATTCAGAATCGCAGAATTGTTAACAGTGTAGAAAGAGTCTGTACCAGCTCTCTCAATAAACATCTTGCCGAGTTCCACTCCCCCATAACCCTGCACATTCTTCCTTTTCAGATAGCAGTCTAAATCTCCATCGAATGCTTTGATTGAACCTGTCCCCACCACACTCTCAGGCAAAGAATTCCAAACCCTAACTATTCACTGTGTGAAAAAAGTTCTTATAGCATAGAATCACTACAATGCAGAAGGAGGCCATTCGACCCATTGACCCTGCACTGACAGGCTCCAAGCCACTCACCATCCTGACTTGGAAATATATCACCGTTCCTTCGCAGTCGCTGGGTCAAATCTTGGAGAACCCTCCCTAACGGCATTGTGGGTCAACCACAGCACGTGGACTGCAGTGATCCAAGAAGGCAGCTCACCACCACCTTCTCAAGGGCAGCTAGGGATGGGCAATAAATGCCGCCCATGTCCCACGAATGAATGAAAAAAAAATCCCACCCAGGCCCTATCCCCATAACCCCACGTATTTACCCTTGCTAATCCCCCTGACACTAAGGCGCAATTTAGCATGGCCAATCAACCTAACCCACACATCTTTCGAGTGTGGGAGGAAACCAGAACACCCGAAGGAAACCCACGCAGACACGGGGAGAACGTACAAACTCCACACAGTCACCCAAGGGCGGAGTTGAATTGCACCCCTGGCACTGTGAGGCAGTCGTGCTAACTACTGTGCCGCCCACAAACATGGCAATTCCAGATTTTTTTACTGAATTCAAATTTCACCACCTGCCGTGGCAGGATTCGAACCCAGGTCCCCAGGGCATTACTCTGGGCCTCTGGATTGCCACTCCAGTGACAATACCACGACACCACCACCTCACTCTTGCCTCTATTGCTAATGATTTTAAATCTGTGCCCCCTCGTCCTCGATCCTTTCTTGAGTGGGAACAATTTCTCTCCATCTACTCTGTCCAGACACCTCATGGCTTTGAATACCTCCATCAAATCCCCTCTCAGCCTCTGTCTCTTTACGGAAAACAGCCCAAGCTTCTCCAACCTATCTTGATAACTGAAGTTCCTCATCCCTGATACCATTCTTGTGAATCTTTTCTGTACTCTCTCCAATGCCTTCATACCTTTCTAAAGTGTGGTGCCCAGTCCTGGACACAATGATCTAGCCGGCATGGTGGCACAATGGTTAGCATTGCCAGGCACCCAGGTTCGATTCCAGCCTCGGGTCGCTATCTGTGTGGAGCTTGCACATTCTCCCCGTGTTTGCGTGGGTTTCCTCCAGGTGCTCCAGTTTCCTCCCGCACTCCAAAGATGTGCGGGTTAGGTTGATTGACCATGCTAAATTGTCCCTTAGTGTCAGGGGATTAGCAGGGTAAATGAGTGGGGTTAGGGGAATAGGGCCTGGGTGAGATTGTGTTGGTGCAGGCTCGATGGGCTGAATGGCCTCCTTCTGCACTGTAAGGATTCTATGATTAATTAATTTGCTGAGCTGAGACAAACCCGTGACTTGTACAAATTCAGCATATCTCCTCACTCTTGTACTCTGTTCCACTGTTAATGAAAAGGTAAAACCTTTCTCCCGTACATAAGAACATAAGAACTATGAGCAGGAGTAGACAATTCAACCCCTCGAGCCTGCTCCACCATTTAACACGAGCATGGCTGATCTCATCTTGGCCTCAACTCCATTTTCCTGTCCATTCCCACAGCCCTTCAAACCCTCACTAATTAAAAATCTGTCCAACTCTTAGTTAAATTTACTCAATGTCCCGGCATCCACCGCACTCTGTGGTAGTGAATTCCACAGACACACCACCCACTGAGACAAATCATTTCTCCTCATCTCTGTTTTCAATCTGCCACCCCTTATCCTAAAACTATGACCTCTTGTTCAAGAATGTCCCACAAGAGCAAACATCCTCCCTACGTCTTTTTGAGCTCTGACGAAGGGCCATCCAGACTTTCCTGACCCGCCTGCCACAGGAATCGTAGCAGGCGGGACACAGACCATGCAAAGGTCCATTGATCTCGGGCAGGATTTTCCGGTCTTGGGGCGAGCCCAGCCAGAAAATCCCACCCGAAATGTTAGCTCTGTTCTCTCTCCATAGATGCTGCCAGACCTGCTGAGATCTTCCAGCATTTTCTGTTTTTGTTTCTGATTCCACCACCCACAATATTTTGCTTTATCTCTCTACATCTACCCTGTCAATCTCCTTTACCATCAGAGATACCTCAATTAGATTTTTCTTAATTCAATCATGGAACATGGGCGTCGCTGGCTGGCCAGCATTTATTGCCCATCCCTAGTTACCTGAGGACAGTTGAGAGTCAACCACATTGCTGTGGCTCTGGAGTCAAATGGAGGCCAGACCAGGTAAGGATGGCAGATTTCCTTCCCTAAAGGACATTGGTGAACCAGATGGGTTTTTCCGACAATTGACAATGGTTTTCATGGTCATCAATAGGTTCTTAATTCCAGATAATATTTTGTTTATTGAATTCAAATTTCACCATCTGCCGTGGCAGGATTCGAACCCGGGTCCGCAGTACATTAACCAAAAGAGAAAATGCTGGAAAATCTCAGCAGGTCTGGCAGCACCTGTAAGGAGAGAAAAGAGCTGATGTTTCAAGTCCAAATGACACTTTGTCAAAGCTGAACAGCTGAACAGCCTTGACAAAGGGTCATCTGGACTCGAAACGTCAGCTCTTTTCTCTCCATACAGGTGCTGCCAGACCTGCTGAGATTTTCCAGCCTTTTCTCTTTTGATTTGATTTGATTTGATTTATTATTGTCACATGTATTAACATGCAGTGAAAAGTATTGTTTCTTGCGCGCTATACAGACAAAGCATACCGTTCATAGAGAAGGAAAGGAGAAAGTGCAGAATGTAGTGTTACAGTCATAGCTAGTGTGTAGAGAAAGATCAACTTAATACGAGGTAGGTCCATTCAAAAGTCTGACAGCAGCAGGGAAGAAGCTGTTCTTGAGTCGGTTGGTATGTATCCTCGGGCTTTTGTATCTATTTCCTGACGGAAGAAGGTGGCAGAGAGAATGTCGGGGGTGCATGGAGTCCCCAATTATGCTGGCTGCTTTGCCGAGGCAGCAGGAAGTGTAGACAGAGTCAATGGATGAGTGGCTGGTTTGTGTGATGGATTGGGCCACATTCACGACCTTTTGTAGTTCCTTGCAGTCTTGGGCAGAGCAGGAGCCATACCAAGCTGTGGTTTCAGATTCCAGCATCCGCAGTAATTTGCTTTTTTCCCCAGAACATTAGCTGAATTTCTGGATTCATAGTCGAGCAAGAATGCCACTTGGCCACCGCCTCCCCAAAGATCTCCTCTCATTCTTCTGAAGTCGAGAAATTATCGGTTGAAACTGTTCAATCTCTCTTCATAAAACAAACCCCTCAACCCCCCGAATCAATCAAGCGAACATCCTCTGAATTCCCTATTGGATTTATTAGTGACTATTTTATATTTATGTACCTACTTTGGATCTCCCCCAGTCGTGGAAATATCTTCTCTACATCATATTAAAAACATTTTGCGATCTCAAACAAGGTTACCTTTCACCCATTTTAAGGAAATGGACCACAGCCTATTCAAGATTTGCTGATATTATGATGAATATCCCAATTAACTATCGATTAATGTCTGATGCAGAATAAAAGCTAGTGTAAGCATGCAATCAGCCCTCCTGAACTAAGCCTTAAAATTCGGTGCAGAAATCATATCTTCTATCGAAACATTGATTGACCAAATGTTTATTTAAAACAGCTCTGGAAAAGGCCCAGAATTTAATGACCAGCTTTTTTTAAATTCATTCGTAGAATGTGGGCATCGCTGGCTGGCCAGCATCTATTGTCCATCCCTAATTGCCCTTGAGAAGGTGGTGGTGAGTTACATTCTTGAATCACTGCAGTCCACACTCTGTGGTTTGACCCACAATGCAGTGAGGGAGGGGATTCCAGGATTTTGACTCATCGACTGCGAAGGAACAGTGATATATTTCCAAGTCAGGACGGTGAGTGTCTTGGAGGGGAATTTGCTGCTGGTGGTGTTCCCATGTATCTTCTGCCCTTGTCCTTTTAGATGGAAGCGGTCATGGGTTTGGAAGGTGCTGTTTAAGGATTTTTGGTGAATTGCTGCAGTGCATCTTGTAGATAGTACACTGCTGCTACTGAGCATCAGTGATGAAGGGAGTGGTTGTTTATCGATGTGGTGCCAATCAAGCGGGCTGCTTTGTCCTGGATGGTGTCGAGCTTCTGAGTGTTGTTGGAGCTGCACCCATCCAGGCAAGTGGGGAGTATTCCATCACACTCCTGACTTGTACCTTGTAGATGGTGGATAGGCTTTGGGGAGTCAGGAGGTGAGTTACTCGCCGCAGTATTCCTAGCCTTTGACCTGCTCTTGTAGCCACTGTGTTTATGTGGTGAGTCCAGTTGAGTTTCTGGTCAATGGAAACCCCAAGGAGGTTGAGGAGGATGAGACAGTAACAAGTCTGGAGAGAGGGGTTCACACTTGAAACAGCCCTCCGAAAGGATCCTTCTCGATTGTCAGTACAACATTTTGCTGTAGGTGTTGTTCAGGGAAGGGATGAGAAAATCCCATTGAAACAGCAGCCCAATTTGACCAAAGAAGCTTTGACCCTCATTTCACTATGATAACGTGCTTCTTGAATGGTTCAGGTATGTGCATGGGCACCAATGGAGGATCATAGAGTCACAGAGGTTTACAGCATGAAAACAGGTCCTTCGGCCCAATTTGTCCATGCCACCCATGGTACATTGGGGAAACCATGCAGACGCTGCGACAACGGATGAATGAACACCGCTTGACAATCACCAGGCAAGAATGTTCTCTTCCTGTTGGGGAGCACTCCAGCGGTCATGGGCATTCGGCCTCTGATATTCGGGTAAGCGTTCTCCAAGGCAGCCATCACGACACATGACGGCGTAGAGTCGCTGAGCAGAAAATGATAGCCAAGTTCCGCACACACGAGGACGGCCTCAACCGGAATATTGGGTTCATGTCACACTATCTGTAATCCCCACAGCTTGCCTGGACCTGCAGAGTCTCACTGGCTGTCCTTTCTGGAGACAATACACATCTCTTTAACCTGTCTTAATGCTCTCTCCACTCACATTGTTTGTATCTTAAAGACTTGATTAGCTGTAAGTATTCGCATTCCAACCATTATTCTGTAAATTGAGTTTGTGTCTTTATATGCCCTGTTTGTGAACAGAACTCCCACTCACCTGAAGAAGGGGCTTGGAGCTCCGAAAGTTTGTGGCTTTTGCTACCAAATAAACCTGTTGGACTTTAACCTGGTGTTGTTAAACATCTTACTGTGTTTACCCCAGTCCAACGCCGGCATCTCCACATCATTACAGGGGAGGTCCCAGAAGATTGGAGAATAGCCAATGTTGTTCGTTTGTTTAAGAAGGGTAGCAAGAATAATCCAGATAATTACAGGCTGGTGAGCCTTACATCAATGGTAGGGAAATTATTGGAGAGGATTCTTCGAGACAGGATTTATTCCCACTTGGAAATAAGTGGATATATTCATGAGAGGCAACATGGTTTTGTGAAGGGGAGGTCGTGTCTCACTAACTTAATCGAGTTTTTCGAGGAAGTGACAAAGATGATTGATGAGGGCAGTGGATGTTGTCAACATGGACTTCAGTAAGGCCTTTGACAAGGTCTCTCATGGCAGACTGGTGCAGAAGGTGAAGTCGCATGGGATCAGAGGTGAGCCGGCAAGGTGGATCCAAAACTGGCTCAGCCAAAGAAGACAGAGGGTAGCGGTGGAAGGGTGCATTTCTGAATGGAAGGCTGTGACAAGTGGCGTTCCTCAGGGATCAGTGCTGGGACCTTTGCTGTTTGTAATATATATATAAATGATTTGGAGGAAAATGTAACTGGATTGATTAGTAAGTTTGCGGACGACACAAAGGTTGGTGGATTTGTGGATAGCGATGAGGACCATCAGAGGATATAGAAGGATATAGACCTGTTGGAGATTTGGGCGGAGAGATGGCAGGTGGCGTTTAATCCGGACAAATGTGAGGTAATGCATTTTGGAAGGTCTAATACAGATAGGAAATATACAGTAAATGGCAGAACCCTTAAGAGTATTGATAGGCAAAGGGATCTGGGTGTACAGGTACACAGTCACTGAAAGTGGCAATGCAGGTGGAGAAGGTAGTCAAGAAGGCATACGGCATGCTTGCCTTCATTGGCCGGGGTATTGAGTTTAAAAATTGGTAAGTCATGTTGCAGCTTTATAGAACCTTAGTTAGGCCACACTTGGAATATAGTGTTCAATTCTGGTCGCCACACTACCAGAAGGATGTGGAGGCTTTGGAGAGGGTACAGAAAAGATTTACCATGATGTTGCCTGGTATGGAGGGTATTATCTATGAGGAGAGGTTGGAGAAACTTGGTTTGTTCTCACTGGAGCGACGGAGGTTGAGGGGATAGCTGATAGAAGTCTGCAAGATTATGAGAGGCATGGACAGAGTGGATAGTCAGAAGCTTTTTCCCAGGGTGGAAGAGTCAATTACTAGGGGGCACAGGTTTGAGGTGCGAGGAGCAAGGTTTAAAGGAGATGTCCGATTTTTTACACAGAGAGTAGTGGGTGCCTGGAACTTGTTGCCGTGGCAGGTTGTGGAAGCGATACGGTAGTGACTTTTAAGGGGTATCTTGACAAGTACATGAATAGGATGGGAATAGAGGGATATGGTCCCCGGAAGGGCAGGAGGTTTTAGTTAAGTCGGGCAGCATGGTTGGTGCAGGCTTGGAGTGCCGAAGGGCCTGTTCCTGTGCTGTAATTTTCTTTGTTCTTTGCTGTAGTTTAATAATATCCTTTCTATAATAGGATGACCAGAACTGTACATAGTATTCCAAGTGTGACCTTCCCAATGTCTTGTACATCTTCAACAAGACGTCCCAATTCCTGTATTCAATATTCTGACCAAAGCATGAAACCAAGCATGCCAAATGCCTTCTTCACCACTCTATCCACCTGTGACTCCACTTTCAAGGAGCTATGAACCTGTACCCCTAGATCTCTTTGTTCTATAACTCTCCCCAACACCCTACCATTAACTGAGTAAGGCCTGCCCTGGTTCAATCTACCAAAATGCATCACCTCGCATTTATCTAAATTAAGCTTCATCTGCCATTCGTCAGCTTCCTGGCCCAATTTATCAAGATCCCATTGCAAACCTAGCTAGCCTTCTTCACAGTCCGCTATGCCACTAATCTTGGTGTCATCTGCAAACTTACGAACCATGCCTACTAAATTGTCATCCAAATCATTAATAGAAATGACAAATAACAGTGGACCCAGCACCAAACCCTGAGGCACACCGCTGATCACAGGCCTCCAGTTTGAAAAACAACCCTCCACAACCACCCTCTGTCTTCTGTCATCAAGCCAATTTTGTATACATTTGGCTACCTCACGCTGGATCCCGTGAGATTTAACGTTATGCAACAACCTATCATGTGGTAACTTGTCAAAGGTCTTGCTGAAGTCCATGTAGACAACATCAACTGCACTGCCCTCATCTACCTTCTTGGTTACCTCTTCAAAAAACTCAATTAAATTTGTGAGACATGATTTTCCACTCACAAAGCCATGCTGACTGTCCCTAATCAGTCCTTGCATTTCTAAATGCCTGTAGATCCTGTCTCTCAAAATACCTTCCAACAATTTACCCACCACAGATGTGAGGCTCACTGACCTGTAGTTCTCGGGCTTTTTCCTGCAGTCCTTTTTAAACAAAGACACAACATTTGCCACTCTCCAATCTTCAGGCACCTCACCCGTCAATGATTCAAATATCTCTGCTAGCGGACTCGCAATTTCCTCCCTAGCCTCCCACAACGTCCTGGGATATACTTCATCAGGTCCCGGGGATTTATCTACCTTGATGTGCTTTGAGACTTCCAGCACCTCTTTTTCTGCAATGTGTACACTCCTCAAGACATCACTATTTACTTCCCCAAGTTCCCGAACATCCATGCTTATCTCAACAGTAAATACTAATGAGAAATATTAATTTAGGATCTCACCCATCTCTTGTGGATCCGCACATAGATGACCTTGTTGATCCTTAAGAGGTCCTACTCTCTCCCTAGTTACTCTTTTGTTGTTTATGTATTTGTAGAAGCTCTTTGGATTCTCCTTTGCCTTATCTGCCAAAACAATCTCATGTCCCCTTTTTGCCCTCCTGATTTCTCTCTTAATTCTACTCCTACAGCCTCTATACTCTTCAAGAGATCCACTTGACCCCAGCTGCCTTTGCATGTCACGTGCCTCCTTCTTCTTCTTGATCAGGACCTCAATATCCCAAGTCATCCAGGGTTCCCGACTTCTACTATCTTTGCCCTTCACTCTTAAGAGAAATGTGCTTACCCTGAACCCTGGTTAACACACTTTTGAAAGCCTCCTACTTACCGGACGTCCCTTTGCCTTCCCACAGCCTCCCTCAATTAACTATTGAAAGTTCCTGCCTGATACCATCAAAATTGGCCTTGCCCCAATTTAGAATTTTAACTTTTGGGCCAGACATATCATTCTCCGTAGCTATCTTAAAACTAATGGAATTATGGTCGCTGGTCCAAAAGTGATCCCTCACTAATACTTCTGTCACCTGCCCTTCCTTATTTCCCAAGAGGAGGTCAAGTTTTGTCCCCTCTCGAGTTGGGCCATCCACATACTGAATGAGAAATTCCTCCTGAATACACTCAACAAATTTCTCTCCATCCAAGCCTCTAATACTATGGCTGTCCCAGTCAATGTTGGGAAAGTTAAAATCCCCCACTATTACCACCCTATTTTTCTTGGAGCTATCTGTAATCTCCTTACATATTTGTTCCTCAATTTCCCGCTGACTATTTGGGGGCCTATAGTACAACCCTATCAAAGTGATTTCCCCCTTCTTATTTCTCAGCTCAACCTATATGGACTCAGTTGGGCAACCCTCGGATATATCCCCTCTCAGTACTGTCGTGATGTTTTTCTTAATCAAACTCCCCCTTCTCTCTTACCTCCTGTTCTATCTTTCCTATAGCATCTGTACTCTGGAACATTGAGCTGCCAGTCCTGTCCTTCCCTTAGCCATGTTTCAGTAATTGCTTTAATATCCCAGTCCCACGTACCCATCAATGCCCTGAGTTCATCTGCCTTGCCCGTCAGGCCTCTTGCATTGAAATAAATGCAGTTTAATCTGGACTTCCCTTGCTCTCTGCTCTGCTTTTGCCTGATCTGTCTGGTACTAGGATTACTGACACTGCCTTTACTATTTAATGTGCTCTCCATAACTTCTGTGCTGTCCTTAATCTTCTCTTCTGTCTCCTTACTGCTTTGGATCCCACCCCCTTGCCAAACTAGTTTAAACCCTCCCAAATGGCTCCAGCAAATCTCCCCGCCAGGATGTTAGTCCCCCTCCAGTTCAGGTGTAACCCATCCCTCTTGAACAGATCAGCCCTTCCCCAGAAGAGATCCCAATGATCCAAAAATCTAAGTCCATGCCCCCTGCACCAGCTCTCAAGCCAGGCACTCATCTGCCTAATCCTCCTATTCATACTCTCACTAGCACGTGGCAGCGGTAGTTGTCCTGAAATTACTACCTTTGAGGTCCTGCACTTTAGCCTTCTGCCTAACTCTCTACACTCCAGGGCCTCATTCCTTTTCTTATCTATGTCATTGGTACCAATATGTACAATGACCCTCCCCCTTAAGAATGTTCTGCAATCGCTCAGAGACGTCCTTGACCCGGGCACCAGGGAGGCAACACACCATCCTGGAGTCTCGATTGCAGCCACAGAAATGCCTGTGTGTGCCTCTAACTAGCGAGTCCCCTATTACTACTGCTCGCTTGCTCTTTGCCCAACCCTGTCCCACAGCAGAACCAGGTGTGGTGTCACAGGCCTGGCTGCTGCTGGTATCTCCCCCTGACAGGCTATCCCCTTCAACAGCATCCAAAACGGTATACCTGTTTGAAAGGGGAATAGACACAGGAGACTCCTGCACTACCTGCCTGCCTGATCCAATATGGCGGATGACGAGCTTATCAGCGCGGGCCAAGTCCGGCCAGGTTTTCATCACGTGTCAGTTTTATTCCCCAACATGAGTGTGGAATCGTCAAATTTCTGGACCAAGAGGCTACGCTTCAGAGATGTTTTCAGAGCCCAGGCAACATGCGAGTCGCATTTGTGGGGCAGCACAGCACCACAGTGGTCAGCACTGCTGCCTCACAGCACCAGGGACCCGGGTTCGATTCCCGGCTTGGGTCACTAGCTGTGTGGAGTTTGCACGATCTTCCCATGTCTGCGTGGGTTTCCTCCGGGTGCTCCGGTTTCCTCCCACAGTCTGAAATACGTGCTGGTTAGGTGCATTGACCCGAACAGGCGCTGGACAGTGACGACGAGGGGAATTTCTCAGTAACTTCATTGCAGTGTTAAGGTAAGCCTTACTTGTGACTAATAAATAAACTTTAACTTTTAACTTTAATAATAATAATAATTGCAGGTTCAGTGAATTAGCCATGAGTCCATGGTGTTTCCCCTGCGGTCCCAAACACTTCGGCTAAGATGGATCTGGTATGGACCAGGCATTATTTGCTGGACTGAAATTCTGCCAAAAAGCTAAAGAAATGATCTCATCCACAGAAAGGATGCTCAGAGTGGTTTTGTAAAAGATTAGTTTGAAGAAAAGTTTATACTACTGCAAAAGAAAGTCTGCATTTATATAGAGATTTTGCAACCTCAGGACAACCCCAAGTGTTTCACAGCCAATTAGTACTTTTGAAATATACCTGTTAGCGTGGGAAACACGGCACTCAATTGGTGCACAGAAAGCTCCTGCAGACATCAATGAGAAATCAGATCAACTTTTTTATTAGTGATGTTGATTGAGAAATAAAGAATAAAGTACAAGGAAATCCTTTATTTTTATTCACGGGACATGGGCGTCACTGGCTGGCCAGCATTTATTGTCCATCCCAAGTTGTCCTTGGAGAACAGTTGAAAGTCAACCACCTTGCTGTGGCTCTGGAGTCACATGTAGGCCAGATCAGGTAAGGATGGCAGATTTCCTTCTGTAAAGAACCAGATGGGTTTTTCCGACAATTGACAAAGGTCATCAATCAATTCTTACTTCCAGATATTTTATATTGAATTCAAATTCCACCACCTGCCATGGTGGGATTTGAACCCGGGTCCCCAGCACATTGGCTGATTTTCTGTATTAACAGTCTAGCGATAATACCACTCGGCCATCTCCCTTGCTCTTCTTGCTGCGCGACCTTTTACATCCATCTGAAAGGTGCCTCGGTTCAGTGCCTCATCCAAAAGATGGCAGCTTCGACAGAGCAGCGCTCCTTCAATCCTGCAGCGATGGGTCACCCTGCAGTTTTATGCTCAGGGTCACTGGAGTAGGAACGAAAACTTCAAACCTTGCGACTCAGCTGGAAGCTGTGAAATTGTTTTGACATGTTTGGATATCGCGTTGTGCTTTTTGGCTGGTGCGAACATGGCAGTTACAACTGATTGACGCCTTGTTTAGCAACAGATGTGCATTATACTGTGGCTTGAAAGGCATTATACATGCAGATTTAAAATGTCACAAACCACAATTTCCATTTCTGGCTGCAGACCTTCTCTGGCATTTGCTATGTCACAATTCAAACTCCCTCCTAACACCCTTTAATTCCAGTTCGTCAGATCCTAACTGTGCACAAAGTGACTGTGTATCTGTACAGGTGAAGGATTCAGTGCCTCATCCAAAAGATGGCAGTTTCGACAGAGCAGCGCTCTATCTTATGGGCTCAACCACTTTACAGCCACTTTGGGGCGGCGCGGTGGCGCAGTGGTTAGCACTGCTGCCTCACAGTGCCAGGGACTCAGGTGACACTCTGTGTGGAGTTTGCAGGTTCTCCCCGTGTCTGTGTGGGTTTCCTCCGGGTGCTCCGGTTTCCTTCCACACTCCAAAGATGTGCAGGTTAGGTGGATTGGCCACACTAAATTGACCCTTAGGGTCAGAAGGAATAACAGGGTAAATACATGGGGTTACGGGGATGGGGTCTGGGTGGAATTGTTGTCAGTGCAGGCTTGATGGGCCAAGTGGCCTCCTTCTGCATTGTAGGGATTCTATGACTTGTCTGATAGGCAGACTATAATATAAAGGCAAACTACAGGGTGACACAGTGGTTAGCATTGCTGCCTCACAGCACCAGGGGGCAGGTTCGATTCCCTCCTTGAGTCACTGTCTGTGTGGAGTTTGCATGTTCTCCCCGTGTCTGCGTGGGTTTCCTTCGGGTGCTCCGGTTTCCTTCCACAGTCCAAAAGACGTGCTGGTTAGGTGCAATGGCCATGCTAAATTCTCCCTCAGTGTACCCGAACAGGCGCCAGAGAGAGCTGACTTGTAAGCCTACTTGTGACACTAATAAATGAACTTTAAATACTGTGGATGCTGGAATCTGAAAGAAAAACAATGCGGGAAAATCTCAGTAGGTCTGACAGCATCTCTGGAGACAGAATAGAGCCAACGTTTTGAGCCAGAATGATCCTTCATCAGAAAACCATCCTCCTATGTAAAAGCTATGACGACAAAGGAAGGACTGAGAAGCCTCAGAGTTTGATTTCAACATCTCGGCCTTTTGGCTAAGATCAAGTGTAGTATGGATTGGATGCTGCACTTAGTTGAGGTCATTGGGTTACATTGAAGCTTCATATTTTTCATATGAAGCAATTTTTAAAAGCGGTATCTCGGCCTTTTGGCTAAGATGCAAATGAGCTCAAGTCTTGGAGGAGGTATTGCTTTCCCTCCTCCAATCAGCTTGGCTCGTGTAGATCAGGCCCAGGACAGGGTGATTTGGTCGCTTGCCCTGTCTTGCCAGCCTGGATCGGAAATGTCTCAACTTGTTGAGACTCTGAATTGGACTTGATTTGATTGAATTGGAAAAGTATAAAATAAAAAAAAAGGACCAGTTCACAGCAGGTGTTAAAAAGCTGTGAAATCCAGCATCACGCGAGCATTACTTGCTTTTTGTACCAAGTCTGAAAAGATGTGTATGTTGTGGGTCTTTTTTGACTTGGAACATCATAGATAGCTAACTGTTAAGGTTTATAAAATATAGGTTTTTTTATAATTGGTAAAGGTTATGCTCATTTTTGTTACTCTGCGTTAACAGTGTTCTAAAATAAGCTTTGATAAAAGCTTCCTGGTGGGCCACTTGAATCATACCTGGCGTGAAACATTTTATGCTCACCTGTGCCAAATGCAAAGGTAAAAACTTTGCACGGGGAAGGCTGGATTTTCCAGCAAAGGCTCACCCCAAGACTGGAAAATCCCACCCAAGGTCTACGGACCTTTGCATGGTCCGTGTCCTGCCCACTACGATTCCCACAGCGGGCAGGACGGGAAAGTTCTGCCTAGGGTCAAGACTATCTTCATAAAACACCTTGGAGTTCCTGGCCTGGGTCTTAATACCTGTCGTAAGACTTTTGAATGGATCTACCTTATACGAAGCTGATCTTTCTCTACACCCTAGCTATGACATTGACACTACATTCCGCACCCTCTCCTTTCCTTCTCCCCTATGTACTCTATGAACAGTATGTCTTGTCTGTACAGTGCACAAGAAACGATACTTTTCACTGCATCCCAATACATGTGACAATAATAAATCAGATCAGGTCAGTGCCTCTTTTCTGGTCTATCGCTTTTATTTAATTTGTTAATTAGCTTTACATTTGGTCAATTTGAATTGTTTCCATAAAAGGGAGACACCTGGGACCCCGGGTGAACAGGAAAGAAACAGGCATGTATGATGCTGCATGATCTAAATAAACATATTATCCAGAAAATTATTAGTGTCTCACTTCATACTTCACCAGCCTGCTTGGGATTGAAGTAATGACATGCCTGCACACCCAATTGCATTCTTAGCATGTTCACAAGCCTTTAAGAATATGATGCACCATCAATCGAGCAAAGACTAGTTTGTATGCAAGAATAAACAGGCTTTTATTAGCAAAAGACTTGGAGCACACCCATGCCGATGAACTGGTCCAGACTGAGGCGGGGGGGTGGGGAGCAGTCGCCTTTATACCTGGACCAGTGGGGGGAGGAGTCTCGGGTAGGGCCGGCAGGGATGTGTCCAGGCATGTCACATTTACAGGTAATAAGCGAACAGTGGTTTACCACAGATAAAAGGGAATCTCATCAGAAATGACAGCAATATTTTACAGAATTGAATTAATTGGCACTAGATTCCAGTGCAGAAAAAGACAATGCTATCTCAAAATATCTTAGGCACCGACTCAGTACGGTCAGGTGCCAGTGAGATGCCAGCTCCTAATCTTGGCAATGGTTCTTGGGCAGCACGGTGGCACAGTGGTTAGCGCTGCTGCCTCACAGCGCCAGGGACCCGGGTTCGATTCCCGGCTTGGGTCACTGTCCGCGCGGAGTTCGCACGTTCTCCCCGTGTCTGCGTGGGTTTCTTCCGGGTGCTCTGGTTTCCTCCCACAGTCCTAAAGACATGCTGGTTAGGTGCATTGGCCATGCTAAATTCTCCCTCAGTGTACCCGAACAGGCACCGGAGTGTGGTGACTCGGGGATTTCCACAGTAACTTCATTGCAGTTGTTATACACCTGTAATTTAAACACTTTCCAAGCATTCCAGTTTAAGGGACAAAATAGGACAGTGATTCAATTATTTCTTTTTTTAACACTTCTAGTACCAACCCAAACATAAACAGTTGCAACTCATTAACTCTTTACTGAACTTTAACTCTAACTGAACATCAACTATCAACTGAACTTTAACTCTTAAACTGCACTTTAACTCTAACTGAACATCAATTTTAACTATTTAACTGAAAATAGATACTACCGAGTTAGGAAAACCTTGGCTAAGAAATATCCTCGATGCAGAATCAATCTTCTCTCTGAAGCATTCTTCAGGGGACAAGCTTTGTTGCGATGGTTGGTCTCTTCCGAGTTCTCGCTGCCAAACAAAGGACTCACATGTCCTTAATCCACAATTCTCCACTGGCGTCCGGAAGATTCTCTGTCATCCAGCCAATTGTGTAACCAGAAATCGATCACATGGCTTAAACATCCAGTGAAACTACTTTTGAACGAAGCCATGATGCTTAGTTCATTTACATGTCCCATACATGGCAGCAATAAATCGGAGCCGCGCTGGCTCAGTTAATATAAACAACTTCGCTGATCTGACCAACACAGGAAGCTTCAGATCCCAGCTCCCAGACCAGAGCCTCTTTACCACCTGCATCTGGTTTTAATCTACAAATTGACCAAAATTCCCAGCATGCTGAGCTCTCACCCAGAATAGCCATTTTAAAGCCACTTTTGCCATTATTGTTGTTAAATCATTGTCATAGCCATTCTTTCTCCATCCACACAGTGTTAATGTAAGCAGCTACTGACTGGCTTTTCAGCCCTTGGGACTCTACGTTGAGCTCAGAAGCTTTAGATTTTGATCTTCCTCCTGCATCTTAAACACCGCCCCCCCCCTCCCCGCCCTTTCTCTTGTTTTAATATTCCATACATACATTGCCGCAATGCAAGACACCCCCTCCCCCTCTCACACCCGGTCATCTGCCTTATTTTTTAAGTTGTGACTTTGTGTTGCAGTTTCTACATTCTCCCTCCCTCCCTTCAGTTCTGACGAAGAGTCCGCAGACTAAAAAATAACATGGTCGAAGAAGCGACTTGACAGAAGCAAAGCACCGGGAATGCGAGGGAGATTAAATAAAGGCAGGAAATGCAAGAAGGTACGGTCGATCAGGCAGCAGCAAGAACAAGAACTGGCAGAATCTTCCAGCTGCTCATGCCGGCAGGATTTTCCGGTCCCGCTGCATTGAACTGTGATTTGGCTGGGCGCCAAATTCTCCGTTCTCGCCGCAGCGGCGGGCGACAAGGCGTGGATAGTCGGTAAGATCACGTCCAATGTTTCAGATCAATGACCCTTGATCAGACCCAGTAAAAGGTCATCACCTTGAAATTTCTACCTACTTTCCTGTCACCACAGATGCGATCTGACCGACTGAGTGTTTTCCAGCAGTTTGGGATTTGATTCCATTGCTGCGACATGCATTTTATTGGAAAATATCAGAGACTGAGACAATTCCTGGGCATTGTTGTGGACAATTACTTTAAGCAGTCGGCTGTTTTATGTTTCAGAACTGCGATCACCCCCAGGACTTGCATGGGGAATCACTTTGTCGGAGGCAATAGTCTAGTGGTATTATCGCCAGGCTATTAATCCTGAAGCTTAGCTAATGTTCTGGGGACCAGGGTTCGAATCCCGCCATGGCAGATGGTGGAATTGGAATTCAATAAAAAGTATCTGGAATTAAGAATCTACTGATGACCATGAAACCATTGTCGATTGTCGGAAGGAAAAACAGGGCGGCACGGTGGCACAGTGGTTAGCACTGCTGCCTCACAGCGCCAGGGACCCGGGTTCGATTCCCGGCTTGGGTCACTGTCTGTGTGGAGTTTGCTCCGTGTCTCCGGGTGCTCCAGTTTCCTCCCACAGTCCGAAAGATGTGCTGGTTAGATGCATTGTCCATGCTAAATTCTCCCTCAGTGTACCCGAATAGGCGCCAGAGTGTGGCAACTAGATTTTCACAGTAACTTCATTGCAGTGTTAATGTAAACCTATTTGCAACACTAATTAATAAATTTTACTTTGGTTGACCTTGCAGAGTATGAGCTCTCTGGTGATTGATAATTACCTTACCAGGTAGAGCTCGTATACCGATCCCTTTATAAAGCAAGCCCCTGAGTGGGTCCATTGCTGCATCATCCCAGTTGGGACCTGCTTGTGTTCACCACAGGCTTGTGGTTTTACTTTACTTTGTGCAGTAAAGCACTGATCCTTTACAGCTGACTCCTGGAGTTATGATAAGAAAGCTGCAATGCAGTGTTTTCTCAAAAGTGAGTGTGTTGTGACCGTACAGTCGATGTTGTCTATTATTTAAAAGCTTCTCTGCCATTCTTCCTCTGAAGTTTTTTTCTTATATCCGTTCCTCGAACTTTTGAAGCTTGACATTTTTTTTTCTTTAAATAATGCAATGTAATTCTGAGACAACCTTTACTTCTCTGATTGGGTCTCTGTATCCAAACTTCTTCTCTGGACCCCGGCTCCCTATATTCCTGGGATGTCTATTCTGTTGGGAGACCACCTCTGGAGTACTGCGCACAGTTTGTGTCTCCTTACTAAAGTAATGACTCTCACCAACTTTTACAGATGCACTATAGAAAGCATTCTTTCTGGTTGTATCACAGCTTGGTATGGCTCCTGCTCTGACCAAGACCACAAGAAAGTTCAAAGGTTTGTGAACGTAGCCCAGTACATCACTCAAACCAGCCTCCCAGCCATTGACTCATCTACACTTCTCGCTGCCTCGGAAAAGCAGCCAGCATAATCAAGGACTCCACGCACCCCGGGTATTCTCTGTTCCATCTACTTCTGTTGGGAAAAAGATCTGAAAACACATACCAACCAACTCAAAAACAGCTTCTTCCCTGCTGCTATCAGACTTTCGAATGGACCTACCATATATTAAGCTGATTTTTCTATACACCTTAGCTGTGACTGTGACACAATATTCTGCAATCTCTCCTTTACTTTTTCCCCTATGTACTCTATGAGTGGTATGTTTTCGGTATAGCGCACAAGAAACAATACTTTTCCCTGTATCCCAGTACATGTGACAATAATAAATCAAATCAAATATATTACTGCATTAGAATCAGCTCACAGAAGGTTCTCTTGACTATTTCCTGGGATGAGGCTGTTATCTTTTGAAGAAAGTTGGGCAGGATGGACATGTATCCATTAGAAGAATGAGAGATGATCTTATTGAAGCATATAGGTCAGAATTCTCTGACCTCACCCACAGTTGGGATTATCCAGTCCCGCTGCTGTGAATGGAGATCTGACTGAGCACCTAATTTTCCGTTCTTGCTGGCAGAATTTCGGCCATAAAGTCCAGAGAGGATTTGACAAGGTCATCGAATCATAGAATCCTACAATGCAGAAGGAGGCCATTTGGCCCCTCAAGTCTGCACCGACCACAATCCCATCCAGGCCCTATCCCCATAACCTAATGCATTTACCGTAGCTAGTCCCCCTGACACTAAGGGGCAATTTAATATGGTCAGTCCACCTAACCCGCACATCTTTGGAGTGTGGGAGGAAATCGGAGTACCCAGAGGAAACCCACACAGACACGGGGAGAATGTGCAAACTCCACACAGACAGCAACCCCAGGCCGGAATTGAACCCGGGTCCCTGGTGCTGCGAGGCAGCAGTGCTAACCACTGTGCCACCGTGCCACCCTGGATGCTGAAAGGAGGTTTACCCTTTGTGGGAGAGAATAAAACAAGGAAAAACAGTTTAAAATTAAGGAGTTAGGATGGGGATGAGAAAGAATTTTGTCTCTCAGAGGGTCGTGAATCTTTGGCCCTCTCTTCCCTAGAGAGCAGGGCTGGCGGCATCAATAAATACTTTACGACAGAGGTAGATAGATTCCTGACTAACAAAGGAGTCAAAGGTTATCGGGGTGTGGGTGGAATATGGAGTTGAAGCCACAATCGGATTTGACTGGGCAGCACAGTGGCGCTGCTGCCTCAGAGGACCAGGGACCCGGGTTCAATTCCAGCCTCGGGTGACTGTGCGGAGTCCGCATGTTCTCCCCGTGTCTCTGTGGGTTTCCTCTGGGTGCTCCGGTTTCCTCCCACAGTCTGAAAACGGGTCAGGTTGATTGACCATGCTAAATTGCTCCTTAGTGTCAGGGGGATTAGCAGGGTAAGTAAGTGGGGTTAGGGGAATAGAGTCTTGGGTGGGATTGTTGCTGGTGCAGTCTTGATGCAATGAATGGCCTCCTTCTGCACTGTAGGGTTTTTCTATTCTCTGGCTGAATGGTGAAGCAGGCTCGAGGAGGGATGGCTGGCCTACTCCTGCTCTTAATTCATGTGGCAACGTGTTTTAATGTCACATTGTCTGCAAGCTGCTACTGGAGCCAATGAAGAGTGGCTAACCTGCATCCTCTTATACTATTCTGGTTCGCTGTGTTCACATTTCACAGAATACCTTTGGAGCCCAGTGCAGTTTTATAGAGCAGACATAGAGTCAGTGGATAGCCAGATGCTCTTTCCTAGGGTAGAAAAATCAAGTACTTACACAGGTTTAAGGTGCGTGGGGAAAAGTTTAGAGGAGATGGCGAGACAAGTTTTTTTTACACAGAGGGTGGTGATTATCTGGAACGCACTGCCCGAGGAGCTGGTGGGAGCAGGTACGATAGCGGCATTTAAGGGGCAACTAGACGAATACATGAATAGGATGGGAATGGAAGGACATGGAGTCTGTAAGTGCTTACAGTACAGCACAGGCTTGGAGGACCAAAGGGCCTGTTCCTGTGCTGTACTGTTCATTATTCTTTGTTTTTTGTACAGCACACAGAAGGCCATTCAGCCCGTTGAGTCTGGGAAAGAGATATCTATCCAGTTAGTCCCACATCCCTGATCTGTTCCCAGCGCCCTACGATTATTTCCACCTTGAATCTGTCATGTATTTATCCGGTTCCCTCACAAACATCCTTTGATTTCAAAGGACATGACACGACCGCAATTAGAAAATCATTCTTTGCGTCAGATAATTATTCTTCCGGGTAGTGGATAATTAATTACAGACAGATGGCTTCTCCTTGTTTGATTCATTTGAGGTTGCTGTGTAGGTCACAGTTCTCAGCAGCATCATTTTGGTCAGAAATTCCAATTATTTACAAGAGTGTGACTGCCTCCATTTATTTAGTGCAGTTAATGATACACAAACTCGCATCTTTCCTTCACTGTCACTGGGTCGAATCCTGAAGCGCCCCTGCCTGTCAGGACCTTCACTATAGAGATGGATTGCTTACCTCTGCTTCTCCATAACTTCCTCCCACCCTACAACCCTCTGAGTAGACTGAGGCTATACTCATTGGAATTCAGAAGAATGAGGGGAGATCTTGTAGAAACATATAAGATTATGAAGGGAAGAGATAAGATAGAAGCAGGGAAGTTGTTTCCACTGGCAGGTGAAACTAGAACTAGGGGGCGCGGCCTCAAAATAAGGGGAAGCAGATTTAGGACTGAGTTGAGGAGGAACTTCTTCACACAAAGGGTTGTGAATCTGTGGAATTCCCTGCCCAGTGAAGCAGTTGAGGCTACCCCATTGAATATTTTTAAGGCGAGGACAGATAAATTTTTGAATAGTAAAGGAATTAAAGGTTATGGTGAGCGGGCGGGTAAGTGGAGTTGAGTCCACGAAAAGATCAGCCATGATCTTATTGAATGGCGGAGCAGGCTCGAGGGGTCAGATGGCCTATTCCTGCTCCTAGTTCTTATGTTCTTATGAAATCTCTGCCCTCCTACAATTTTGTGCAACCATAATTTTTATCACTCCACCATCGGCAGCTCTCGGCTGTGAAGGGGGCAATCCCCTCCTTAATCCACTCTCCCTCTCCCTCTCTTTCCTACACTGGTATTACCATCACTGAATACCCCACTATCAACATCCTGGGGGTTCCCATTGACCAGAAACGCAACTGGACTCGCCATATTTAAAGTAAAGTTTATTTATTAGTCACGAGTAAGGCTTACATTATCACTGCAAACGAAGTTACTGTGAAACTCCCCTAGTCGCCACACTCCATCACCTGTTCGGGTCAATGCACCTAACCAGCATGGCTTTCAGAATGTGGGAGGGAACCGGAGCACCCGGAGGAAACCCATGCAGACACGGGGAGAACTTGAAGACTCCACACAGACAGTGACCCAAGCCGGGAATTGAACCCGGGTCCCTGGCACTGTGAGGTAGCAGTGCTAACCACTGTGCCACCGTGCCACCCGTAAATACTTTGGCTACAAGTGCAGGCCAGGGGCTAAGAATTCTGTGGCGAGTAACTCACCTCCTAACTCCCCAAAGCCTGTCCACCATCTACAAAGCACAAGTCAGGAGTGTGATGGAATACTCCCCACTTGCCTGGATGGGTGCAGCTCCAACGACACTCAAGAAGCTCGATATCATCTAGGACCAAGCTGGCCTCTTGAATCGGCACCCGATCCACAAACATTCACTCCCCTCAACTACCCAAAGGTAGAGGAGTTATACAATAAATGGCAGAGTCATCAGGAGTATAGAAACACAGAGGGACCTAGGTGTGCAAGTCTACACATCCTTGAAGGTGGCAACACAGGTGGAGAAGGTGGTGAAGAAGGCATATGGTATGCTTGCCTTTATAGGACGGGGTATAGAGTATAAAAGCTGGAGTCTGATGATGCAACTGTATAGAACGCTGGTTAGGCCACATTTGGAGTACTGCGTCCAGTTCTGGTCGCCGCACTACCAGAAGGATGTGGAGGCGTTAGAGAGAGTGCAGAGAAGGTTTACCAGGATGTTGCCTGGTATGGAGGGTCTTAGCTATGAGGAGAGATTGGGTAAACTGGGATTGTTCTCCCTGGAAAGACGGAGAATGAGGGGAGATCTAATAGAGGTGTACAAGATTATGAAGGGGATAGATAGGGTGAACAGTGGGAAGCTTTTTCCCAGATCAGAAGTGACGTTCACGAGGGGTCACGGGCTCAAGGTGAGAGGGGCGAAGTATAACTCAGATATTAGAGGGATGTTTTTTACACAGAGGGTGGTGGGGGCCTGGAATGCGCTGCCAAGTAGGGTGGTGGAGGCAGGCACGCTGGCATCGTTTAAGACTTACCTGGATAGTCACATGAGCAGCCTGGGAATGGAGGGATACAAACGATTGGTCTAGTTGGACCAAGGAGCGGCACAGGCTTGGAGGGCCGAAGGGCCTGTTTCCTGTGCTGTACTGTTCTTTGTTCTACCAACCTACAGTAGCAGCAGTATGAACTATCTACAAGATGCACTGCAGCAACTCACCCCAAGATTCTTTCAACAGCACCTTCCAAACCTGCCAAACATTAACATCTAGAAGGACAAGGGCATCAGACACATGGAAACACCCACCACCTGCAAGTTCCCCTCCAAGCCACTCACCATCCTGACTTGGAAATATATCGCCGTTCCTTCGCAGTTGCTGGGTCAAAATCCTGGAATTCCCTCCCATAGTGGGTGTAACTACACCAGGTGGAGGCTGCAGCGGTTCAAGAAGGCAGCTCATCACCACCTTCTCAAGGGCAATTAGGGATGGGCAATAAATTCTGGCCTCACCAGCGACACCCACATTGCATGAACAATACATTAAAAAAAGATGCTCTTTAAAATCTAAACTTTTTGACAAAGCTTTTGGTCACCTGATGTGAAATCTTGGTGTCGCTCAGTGTCAGAAGCAACCCTGTTCAAGAAGAAGGTCCACTCCATCTCCTCAACAGCAACTGGGGGTGAGCAATTAATGATACCCACATCACAAAAATGTTCTTTTTTATTTTAAATAGTAAGGTGATCTTGTTACACAACACACTTGGTTGAGCATCATTTTGCCTCAGGACATTGTATGCCTATCTTTAGTGACAATTTGAATAACTAATGCTTCAAGGCAACAGAGGTGACTGCAGGTGCTGGATCTCCACAGGAGCTGGTCTTCACGGAGGAAAATATAGTTCTTATAGAGTCATAGAGGTTTACAGCATGGAAACAGGCCCTTCAGCCCAACTCATAGAATCCTTATGGTGCAGAAGGAGACCATTCGGCCCATCGGGTCTGCACTGACCACAATCCCACCCAGGCCCTATCCCTGTAACCCCACATATTTACCCGTTACTCCCTCTAACTATACATCCCAGGACACTAAGGATCAATTTATCATGGCCAATCGAGCTGACCTGCACATTTTGGACTGTGGGAGGAAACCAGAGCACCCAGAGGAAACCCACGCAGACACGGGGAGAATGTGCAAGCACAGACAGTGACCCAATGCCAGGAATCGAACCCAGGTCCCTGGAGCTGTGAAGCAGCAGTGCTAACCACTGTACCACTGTGCCGCCTTGAAGTGCTTGGCCTTGCCGTCTGATTTTTACCACTAAGCTAGACCCAATTGCCCGCATTTCATTTGGTCCATATCTCCCTATACCCATCTTACCCATGTAACAGTCTAAACGCTTTTTAAAAACAAAACTGTACCCTCCTCTGCTACTACCTCTGGCAGCTCATTCCAGACACTCACCACCCTCTGTGTGAAAGAATTGCCCCTCTGGACCCTTTTATATCTCTCCCCTCTCACCTTAAACCTATGCCCTCTAGTTTTAAACTCCCCTACCTTTGGGAAAAGATTATGAGGAGATAGCAAGGACAGAAGAAAGTTTAAAGGGTGCAGAAATTCCATTTCCTTATCAATGCCCTTGTAACATGAGCACTGGCAAGTCAAACATAAATCATAAGGCTGAATTCCCCAATACCCCTGCCGGCAGGTTCAACGCAGACAGAGCGGGAGGGGGGAGGGCAGCAGGAATCAAAAACCGGTTTCACGCAGGCACAAATTTCCCACAGAATCTTCTGTTGGTGTCCGCCATGGCAGACTGGGGAGCCAACCGGAGGCCGGTCTAAAACTGATTTCCTTCCCACTAATGGGATACAGATGAAGGCCTGGCTGGAATTACAAAGAACAATACAGCACAGGAACAGGCCCTTCGGCCCTCCAAGCCCGCGCCGCTCCCCGGTCCAGGATTGAATCCTGAATCCAGGATCCCCGCCCAATTTTCCAGCCTATCTACATACTAATATCCTATCCCCGAGCTGTCCCTCACAGCTAGGATGCTTTGTTCATCACAACCTATTAACTCACCCCCACCCCCCCATTCCAGACCATGTGATCCCCAGGGAGAGGCAAAAACCCAGAGTGAAAACCCCAGGGCCAATATGGGGGAAAAAAAATCTGGGAAATTCCTCTCCGACCCCCTGAGGCGATCGAAACGAGTCCAGGAGATCACACTGGCCCTGATCAGAAAATGCTTCCCAACCCTAGTCATTTCCACGAACACCATATGAATTCCCTGCCCCCGAGACAGGTTCCCAACTATCCGCAGTCTCGCTCTGTACTGGCACCAGCAAGATGATCATAGAATGAAGCCTTGAAACGAGAAACAAAGAACAGTTAGCCCGCGCCGCTCCCTGGTCCAAACTAGACCACTCTTTTGTATCCCTCCATTCCCACTCCGTTCATATAGCTGTCTAGATAAGTCTT
The DNA here is from genome assembly GCF_964213995.1 of Mustelus asterias. Lineage (NCBI taxonomy): Eukaryota > Metazoa > Chordata > Chondrichthyes > Carcharhiniformes > Triakidae > Mustelus > Mustelus asterias. The sequence continues at coordinate 12,083,087 of NC_135807.1, forward strand.
AAACGTTCCCAGTGTGTCCGCCTCCACCACCTTGCCCGGCAACCCATTCCAGGCCCCCACGACCCTCTGTGTAAAATATGTCCTTCTGATATCTGTGTTAAACCTCCCCCCCTTCACCTTGAACCTATGACCCCTCGTGAACGTCACCACCGACCCGGGGAAAAGCTTCCCACCGTTCACCCTATCTATGCCTTTCATAATTTTATACACCTCTATTAAGTCTCCCCTCATCCTCCGTCTTTCCAAGGAGAACAACCCCAGTTTCCCCAATCTCTCCTCATAACCAAGCCCCTCCATACCAGGCAACATCCTGGTAAACCTCCTCTGTACTCTCTCCAAAGCCTCCATGTCCTTCTGGTAGTGTGGCGACCAGAACAGGACGCAGTATTCCAAATGCGGCCGAACCAACGTTCTATACATCTGCAACATCAGACCCCAACTTTTATACTCTATGCCCCGTCCTATAAAGGCAAGCATGCCATATGCCTTCTTCACCACCTTCTCCACCTGTGACGTCACCTTCAAAGATCTGTGGACTTGCACACCCAGGTCCCTCTGCGTCTCTACACCCTTTATGGTTCTTCCATTTATCGTGTAGCTCCTCCCTACATTATTCCCACCAAAATGCATCACTTCGCATTTATCAGGATTGAACTCCATCTGCCATTTCTTTGCCCAAATTTCCAGCCTATCTATATCCTTCTGTAGCCTCTGACAATGTTCCTCACTATCTGCAAGTCCTGCCAGTTTTGTGTTGTCCGCAAACTTACTGATCACCCCAGTTACTCCTTCTTCCAGATCATTTATATAAATCACAAACAGCAGAGGTCCCAATACAGAGCCCTGCGGTACACCACTAGTCACAGGCCTCCAGCCGGAAAAAGACCCTTCCACTACCACCCTCTGTCTTCTATGACCAAGCCAGTTCTCCACCCATCTAGCCACCTCCCCCTTTATCCCATGAGATCCAACCTTTTTCACTAGCCTACCATGAGGGACTTTGTCAAACGCTTTACTAAAGTCCATATAGACAACATCCACGGTCCTTCCTTCGTCAACCATTTTGGTCACTTCTTCAAAAAACACCACCAGGTTAGTGAGGCATGACCTCCCTCTCACAAAACCATGCTGAGTATCGTTAATGAGTTTATTCCTTTCTAAATGCGCATACATCCTATCTCTAAGAATCTTCTCCAACAACTTCCCCACCACGGACGTCAAGCTCACCGGCCTATAATTACCCGGGTTATCCTTCCTACCCTTCTTAAATAACGGGACCACATTGGCTATCCTCCAATCCTCTGGGACCTCACCTGCGTCCAGTGACGAGACAAAGATTTGCGTCAGAGGCCCAACGATTTCACCTCTCGTCTCCCTGAGCAGCCTTGGATAGATTCCATCAGGCCCTGGGGATTTGTCAGTCTTTATATTCTCTAACAAACCTAACACTTCCTCCTTTATAATGGAGATTTTCTCCAAAGGTTCAACACTCCCCTCAGAGACACTCCCAGTCAACACATCCCTCTCCTTTGTGAATACCGACGCAAAGTATTCATTTAGGATCTCCCCTACTTCTTTGGACTCCAAGCATAAGTCCCCACTATTGTCCCTGAGAGGTCTGGAAGGAATTCTCCTTCCTATTCCCCATTCTCCATGATGCCTGAAGGTCCAGCTTTTTTTTACAAGGACAGTACAGCATCGGAACAGGCCCTTCGGCCCGTCAAGCCCGCTTTGCCTCCCGTTCATGCATCTGTCAAGATAGACTTTGAACATTGCTAACATGCCTGCTTCCACCACCTCCTCTGGCAGCGCATTCCAGGCACCCACCACCCTCTGTGTAAAAAACTTTCCCCGCACATCTCCTCTAAACTTTCCCCCGCTCACCTTAAACCTGTGCCCTCTTGTAGTCCGCCCCTCCACCCTGAGGAAAAATCCTCTGACTATCCACCCTGTCTATGCCTCTCATAATCTATCAGGTCTCCCCTCAGCCTCCGTCTTTCCAGTGAAAACAATCCTATTTTATTCAACCTCTCCTCAGAGCCAACACCCTCGAGACCAGGCAACATCCTGGTGAACCTTCTTTGCACCCTCTCCAAAGCTTCCATGCCCTTCTGGTGGCATGATGATCTGAACTGGACCCAATTATCCAAATGCGGCCTAACTAAACATTCATAATGTTGTAACATAGCTTGTCAACTTTTATACTCAATGGCCTGGCCAATTAAGGCAAGCATGCTGTTTGCCTTCTTTACCACCTTATATGCCTGTGTTGCCATTTTCAGGGATCCATTGAGCTGTATGTCCAGATCCCTCTGTATATTTGTGCCCTCAAGGATTCTGCCATTTACTGTATAATTTGCACCTGAATTTGATGTGGATTTCCATCACCTCACTTTTGTCCAGATTAAACTCCAGGGAGCTGCTTTCGGGAGCTCCATCTTCTTTCTTTAATGAGGAGGTGAGGGGGATAGGTGTCAGGGGTGGGGTCAGTGATGCTGGCTGCCTTTTCAATCAGATATGAAGGTGGGATTGACACCATCATGCCTGCCCCGTCACGGAATTCGCCGCAAACACTCCCCCTCCCCCCTTCCACCGAGTGCGTAATTAATGAGGATGGTTGTATCACAGCTTGGTATGGCTCCTGCTCTGCCCAAGACCGCAAGCAACTACAAAGGGTCGTTAATGTAGCCCAATCCATCACTCAAACCAGCCCCCCATCCATTGACTCTGTCTACATTTCCCGCTGCCTCGGAAAAGCAGCCAGTATAATTAAGGACCCCACGCACTCCGGACATTCTCTCTTCCACCTTCTTCCGTCGGGAAAAGGATACAGAAGTCTGAGGTCACGTACCAACTGGCTCAAGAGCAACTTCTTCCCTGCTGCCATCAGACTTTTGAATGGACCTACCTCGCATTAAGTTGATCTTTCTCTACACCCTAGCTATGACTGTAACACTATATTCTGCACTCTCTCCTTTCCTTCTGTATGAACAGTATGCTTTGTCTGTATAGTGCAAAACACAACACTTTGCACTGTATACCTGTGGCAATAATAAATCAAATCATATTTTTAAAAAATCAAAATGATGGCATGGTAGCCCGCCAGCCTCCACAACAGGAGATATACCGCATTCCCCGCATCGCCACAGGACGTAGTCCCAGATGGGAGAATCCCTCCAGTTTCAGGATGCGGGATTGATCATTTAGGACGGAGATGAGGAGAATTTCTTCACACAAGCCGGTGAATCTTTGGAATTATTTACCCAGAGAGCTGTGCTTTCTCAGTCGAGGGGTATATTCAAGACTGAAATTCATCGAGCTTCCACGGGTCAAATGGCCTACTCCTACTCCTATTTCTGATGTTTATACATCCTTCAAAGCAATGTCTTCCTCAATCCCAAAATACCAAAAGGTTATTTCTCACAGTTTCGAGGCTGGAAAGAGGAGTAATGCCAAAAGTGAAAAGAAATGCGTCTAATAGAAATGGTAATTCTTGACTGAGGAATAAACACCAGCATTGAAGCAAGCAGTCAGTCCTCAGAGGTATATTAGGAATCAATATTCATCTGAGTTTGGGCAGTTCACCAGATCAGATCAACAGCAAGCTTTGCGATATTTGAGTCAAGTAACCTTACGATCCATTCAAAGTGTTTAAATTGACACTTCATTAGCTCAGTGTTTGGAAATGAGCCCCGCTTTGCTCTGTTGCTGATTTCTGTGGGGAAACAGGGATTTGAACAATTTGCATCAGTCTCCACATTTTATGAGTTGGCTCCAGTTGAGATGGAATCAATTTAGTAACTGCATTAATGCCAGTGCACTCATTCCCCAGATGTAAAGTGATTATCAATCCTTGTTTTCAATAATAAATTAAACCATTGGCCGGGACCAGGAATTATGCTTTGCCAATATGGGCAAAGAAATATTGAATTCATCTATGATTTTTTTATTATTCATTCATTCATGGGACGTGGATGTCACTGGCTTGCCAGCATTTATTACCCATCCCGAGTTGCCCAAAGGCAACAACCTCATTGCAATGTTAATGTAAGCCTACTTGCAGGGGCAGGAATGGATGCTGCAGGTCCCGGGGTTCAAATGTTTTAGTCGAAGTAGGGAAGGAGGTAGAAGAGGGGGAGGGGTAGCATTATTGGTCAGAGATTGTATCACAGTGTCAGAGAGGAGGTTTGATGAGGACTTATCTGTTGAGGTAGTATGGGCGGAGATTAGAAATAGGAGAGGAGAGGTCACCCTGTTGGGAGTCTTTTATAGACCTCCTAAAAGTTCTAGAGAGGTTGAGGAAAGGATTGCGGAGTCAATCCTGCTTAGGAGTGAAAGTAATAGGGCAATTGTTATGGGGGATTTTAACTTGACTAATATTGACTGGAATTGTTATAGCTCTAGCTCGTTAGAGGGGTCAGTTTTTGTTCAAAGCGTGCAGGAAGGTTTTTTGACTCAGTATGTAGACAGGCCAACTAGAGGTGAGGCTATATTGGATCTGGTGCTGGGAAATGAGCCAGACCAGGTGCTAGACTTGGAAGTTGGTGTGCATTTTGGTGATAGTGACCACAATTCGGTTACGTTCACCTTAGTGATGGAAAGGGATAGGCATGAACCTCGGGCCAGTGGTTTTAGCTGGGGGAAGGGTAATTATGAGGCTATTAGGAGAGAATTAGGAAACATAGGTTGGACTAGGAGATTACAGGGACTGGGAACGTCCGACATGTGGAGTTTTTTCAAGGAGCAGCTACTGCGAGTCTGTGATAGGTATGTCCCTGTCAGGCAAGGAGGAATTGGTAGGGCTAGGGAACCGTGGTGCACCAAAAAAGTTTCTTTGTTGGTTAAAAAGAAAAAGGAGGCTTATGTTCGGATGAGACGTGAGCACTCGGGTAGTGCACTAGAAAGCTTTAGATTGGCTAAGAGGGAGTTGAAGAGCGAGCTTAGAAGGGCTAAAAGGGGACATGAGAAGACTTTGGCGGATAGGGTTAAAGAGAATCCTAAGGCGTTCTATAGGTATGTCAAGAACAGAAGGTTGGTTAGGGCAAGTTTAGGGCCAGTTATAGATGGCAGAGGGAAGTTATGTGTGGAACCGGAGGAGATTGGTGAAGCATTGAACCAATATTTCTCTTCGGTGTTCACGCAAGGGGACATGAATATAGCTGAGGAGGACACTGGGTTGCAAGGGAGTAGAATAGACAGTATTACAGTTGATAAGGAGGATGTGCAGGATATTCTGGAGGGTCTGAAAATAGATAAATCCCCTGGTCCGGATGGGATTTATCCAAGGATTCTCTGGGAGGCAAGAGAAGTGATTGCAGAGCCTCTGGCTCTGATCTTCAGGTCGTCGTTGGCCTCTGGTATAGTACCAGAAGATTGGAGGTTAGCGAATGTTGTCCCATTGTTTAAGAAGGGGAACAGAGACTTCCCCGGGAATTATAGACCGGTGAGTCTCACTTCTGTTGTCGGCAAGATGTTGGAAAAAATTATAAGGGATAGGATTTATAGTTATTTGGAGAGTAATGAATTGATAGGTGATAGTCAGCATGGTTTTGTGGCAGGTAGGTCGTGCCTTACTAACCTTATTGAGTTTTTTGAGAAAGTGACCAAGGAGGTGGATGGGGGCAAGGCAGTGGACGTGGTATATATGGATTTTAGTAAGGCGTTTGATAAGGTTCACCATGGTAGGCTTCTGCAGAAAATGCAGATGTATGGGATTGGGGGTGATCTAGGAAATTGGATCAGGAATTGGCTAGCGGATAGGAAACAGAGGGTGGTGGTTGATAGTAAATATTCATCATGGAGTGCGGTTACAAGTGGTGTACCTCAAGGATCTGTTTTGGGGCCACTGCTGTTTGTAATATTTATTAATGATCTGGATGAGGGTATAGTTGGGTGGATTAGCAAATTTGCTGATGACACCAAAGTCGGTGGTGTGGTAGACAGTGAGGAAGGGTGTCGTAGTTTGCAGGAAGACTTAGACAGGTTGCAAAGTTGGGCCGAGAGGTGGCGGATGGAGTTTAATGCGGAGAAGTGTGAGGTAATTCACTTTGGTAGGAATAACAGATGTGTTGAGTATAGGGCTAACGGGAGGACTTTGAATAGTGTGGAGGAGCAGAGGGATCTAGGTGTATGTGTGCATAGATCCCTGAAAGTTGGGAATCAAGTAGATAAGGTTGTTAAGAAGGCATATGGTGTCTTGGCGTTTATTGGTAGGGGGATTGAATTTAGGAGTCGTAGCGTTATGTTGCAACTGTACACAACTCTGGTGCGGCCGCACTTGGAGTACTGTGTGCAGTTCTGGTCCCCACATTACAGGAAGGATGTGGAGGCTTTGGAGAGGGTGCAGAGGAGGTTTACCAGGATGTTGCCTGGTATGGAGGGGAGATCCTATGAGGAGAGGCTGAGGGATTTGGGATTGTTTTCGCTGGAAAGGCGGCGGCTAAGAGGGGATCTTATTGAAACATATAAGATGATTAGAGGTTTAGATAGGGTGGATAGTGATAGCCTTTTTCCTCTGATGGAGAAATCCAGCACGAGGGGGCATGGCTTTAAATTGAGGGGGGGTAGTTATAGAACCGATGTCAGGGGTAGGTTCTTTACCCAGAGGGTGGTGAGGGATTGGAATGCCCTGCCAGCATCAGTAGTAAATGCGCCTAGTTTGGGGGCGTTTAAGAGATCCGTAGATAGGTTCATGGACGAAAAGAAATTGGTTTAGGTTGGAGGGTCACAGTTTTTTTTTTAACTGGTCGGTGCAACATCGTGGGCCGAAGGGCCTGTTCTGCGCTGTAATGTTCTATGTTCTATGTTCTATGTTTTAATCCAGGTGGCATCCCAATTATTTCAGCAGCGTACCTGACTGCTTCTGGTCTGTTGTGTGAAAGTCTTTGGGCAGGATGTCATAGCCACCCCCCCCCCTACTTCCCCTGCGCTGCCCCCCACATTCCCCCCCCCCCCCCCGACCCACCCCCACCGTCCCCTGCCCCCGCCCCACCAGCAACATGAGCCGCGATTCTCTCATCACGACCCGCAACCTTTCTGTCGGGTCGCGATAGGAGACGCGCATTGCCGGCCTTGAACAGGGATTTGAGCATGTGCCAGGAATGCATGCACATCTCCCAGAGCCGGAGAACAGTCGCCAGTCAGACCACGCTGGAAACCGGCAGGCAGGCAGGTAAGTCATTTAAACCTGTTTTAAATGTATTTGAAATATGTTTGTCAGCTGATTACCGCGGCCTTTCCCACCCCGCCAGGAGTACTGCATTCCAGCGGGGTTCAGACTAGCTCCACGCGATCGGAGAACTAGCGGGAGACCCCACCGGAATGAAGGGGGAGGTACTCGGATCCCCCCAGGGGATCGGGCGGCAGCGGGGTGATGGTGCACAGGCTGGCACTGCCAGGGTGCCCATGCCCAAGAGGCACCGGGCAGTGCCAAGGGGGTGGGGCCTATTGTGGGCAGGGCCTAGAGACGATCAGTGGGGTGGGGGCTCCCGCTATCACTCTGCAGACAGGATCGGTCTGGGATGGAGGGAAGCCAGCGATTGGGGCGGGCTGGGGGTGGTTGGTCTGTCGGGGGGTGGTTGGTCTGCCGGAGGGGACTGCCTCTGGGGGGGGGGGTCTGACCCCGGGATGGGTCAGCAGGGGTGGGGTCTGCCGGGGTGAGGGGGTGTGGGGAGATCGCCTCTGCTGTGGAAGTGGGCTGGATATTGGGGTACTGTGGGATAGTGGGGGTGGGGGGTGTCAGGGTTGGCCCAGGAATTGCTGTGGGGGCTGCGAACAGGCTGTGAGGGGGGGGGGAAGGGGGGCTGGAGGGACAGCGATCGAGCTGGCCAGCAAACGGGAGTTTGATAGATTGGGACCACTGCGCATGTGCAGAGTTCCAGGACTCTTAAACTCCGGCGTGAATAGGCCCCATCTCCCTGGGTTTTAATGATATTCACGACTGGGACCTCTTCAGTGCACAGAGTGCGGAGATTCAGGTCAGAAGCTGGACTGTCAGAAATGTCACGATCCAGAACAGTTTTCCTGCCAATTCAGCACTTTTGGGAGAATCGCTCCCATGATTTCCAGCGATGGAAGTGGCTCGCTCTTGGCTGCCGGTGTCATCATCTGATCGCATCAATGTCCACAGCATTTTGCATGGCTTGTCCATCTTGCCACTGGGCAACTCACTCCAGGGGTGGGGGGGAGTGGTTGGGGGGGAAGCGAGGTGGTCGTCTTCAGTGAGACCGGAAGCTCAACTTTTGTATCTTTTTCCCGAAGGAAGAAGGTGGAAGAGAGAATGTCCGGGATATGTGGGGTCCTTAATTATGCTGGCTGCTTTGCCGAGGCAGCGGGAAGTGTGGACAGAGTCAATGGATGTGAGGCTGGTTTGAGTGATGGACTGGGCGACATTCATGACCCTTTGTGGTTCTTTGCGGTCTTGGGCAGAGCAGGAGCCAGACCAACCAGAAAGAATGCTTTCTATGGTGCATCTGTAGAAGTTGGTGATGCATTTAGCAGCGTTTCCAAGCATGATTGTGCAAAAGACAATCTTTGGTTTAGAATAACACCTCACCCAGACCACAATGATTCAGAGGGTTAACAGGAGCCATTGCTTTCATTGCTTTCAATGCTTCTTGTTTGCACTGTCAGAGGTTCAGACAATGTGTAGACCTTAACTCCATTCAAAAGCTATTCCCAACGACCCCCTCCACCAAATAACTGGCAGTAAATCGTTGATAACAGTGGCCCAATTCCATCAAAATAAAACAATACACCAAAGACCGAGGCCCTTTCATCCATCTTGCTGCCTATGATGTCTTCCTGGTCGAGCTATCCAGCTCATCTTGCCCTCACCCCAGTCGGTTAAATCCTTTGCCATCCAAACAATCCCCTTTGAAAATTATGTTTGAATCTGCTTCCTTTCAACTTTTCAGGCAACGCATTCCTTAAAGTTCAAAATTTATTTATTAGTTTCACAAGTAGGCTTACATTAACACTGCAATGAAGTTGCTGTGAAATTCCTCTAGTCGCCACACTCTGGCACCTGTTCAGGTCAATGCACCTAACCAGCAAATCTTTCAGACTGTGGGAGGAAACCGGAGCACCCGGAGGAAACCCACGCAGACACGGGGAGAACGTGCAGACTCTGCACAGACAGTGACCCAAGCCAGGAATCGAACCCAGGTCCCTGGAGCTGTGAGGCAGCGGTGCTAACCACTGTGCCACCATGCTGCCCACAATGTTGCCCATCCAGATGATAACAACTTTGCTTTTTTTAAAAAGTTTTATCTTTATATGTTGCTGCCAGTATTTTTGCCGGTCACCTACAGAGTTGAACGTTGGAATATTGTACACCAGCTGTACAGAGGGAGAGCAGCCATTCCCTAAATCCCAGACACTGTCAGGAACTGACGACATACGGTTGGGAAATTACATCAGGTGCTTTTTGAGTCTGACTTTCATCTTGCTCACTCAATCCACACGGAACTGCAGTGTTATCTCCGACAAAAGTCTGTTCAGTCCTATCGTTAAATGACAGCTAATGAAGATGACATTCCATCTTAGAGAATCACTGTCTATATAAAGACAGGTTTGCGTCCATACCACACCTTCCACGACCTTGGGATGTCCAAAGGTGTTTCACAGCCGTAACATAGGAAGCGTTATGACATCTGCAATTCCTCTTGGTTGCTCCAGTTTAGCCCAATCCCCAGTCATTAATCTTTCCAGATCAGATTTTCATATCCATTGAGACGAAACCCGACGTGAATGATAAGGTGAAATGCCAAAGTATATTCTTCAAATTTTGTTGTCCAAGGATCAGAACTACCTCCTTGAAAAATAATCATTCTTGTTCTGCCCTCCCGTTTCGCAGCATCACCCGTCAATCAAACTGGCAGCTGTATCTTCAAGTCCTCTTGTGTAGCACATACATTGCCTGTTTTAGCTTTGGGGAGCACCTGCACATCACGGTATTCATGTTCCAATAACCGTGTGGATTTCTATAATGTCCCAACTATGTTTGGGATTGTGGGTGTTAAGCGAAAAGAAAAAGGCCCGAGACAGGGTTTTACAACCTCGCTCAAGCTTTGGAGAGGGTGCAAAGAAGGTTCACCGGGATGTTGCCGGGTCTCGAGGGTGTTGGCTATGAGGAGAGGTTGAATAAACTAGGATTGTTTTCACTGGAAAGATGGAGGCTGAGGGGAGACCTGATAGAGGTCTACAAAAGTGTGAGAGGCACAGACAGGGTGGATACATAAGAACATAAGAAATAGGAGCAGGAGTAGGCCATCTAGCCCCTCGAGCCTGCCCCGCCATTCAATAGGATCATGGCTGATCTGACGTGGATCAGTACCACTTACCCGCCTGATCCCCATAACCCTTAATACCCTTACCGATCAGGAATCCATCCATCCGCGCTTTAAACATATTCAGCGAGGTAGCCTCCACCACCTCAGTGAGCAGAGAATTCCAGAGATTCACCACCCTCTGGGAGAAGAAGTTCCTCCTCAACTCTGTCTTAAACCGACCCCCCTTTATTTTGAGGCTGTGTCCTCTAGTTTTAACTTCCTTACTAAGTGGAAAGAATCTCTCCGCCTCCACCCTATCCAGCCCCCGCATTATCTTATAAGTCTCCATAAGATCCCCCCTCATCCTTCTAAACTCTTGTCAGAGGCTTTTTCCCAGGGTGGAAGTGTCAATTAGCAGGGGGCACAGGTTCAAGGTGAGAGGGGGAAAGTTTAAGGGAGATGTGTGGGAGATGTTTTTCACACAGAGAGTGGTGGATGCCTGGAACGCGCTGCCGGAGGAGGTGGTGGAAGCAGGCACATTAGCAACATTTAAGAGGCATCTGGATGGGTACATGAATAGGGAGGAAATAGAGAGTTACAAGCCAAGTAAGAGCAGAAAGTGTTTGTTTTAGTTTAGTTAGGGCATCATGATTGGCACGGCTCGGAGGGCTGAAGGGCCTGTCCCTGTGCTGTACTGTTCTTTGTTCTTTGTTTGGAAATGATGATTGACAGTCGATCAAATATTAATTTTAACTCTTAGATTGATAGCTTTTACTTAACCAATGTCCTAAGGGATAAGAAGTGAAACTGAGTATATGAAGTTAATCACAGATTAGCCATGATCTCATTGCATGTGGGAAGGGTCTTGAGGGGCTAAATGGCCTACTCCAGACCCTATGTTCCAAGACTACCAGCTCTCGGGTGCCCATAGCAGGGTTGCCAGACCCAGGTTGGCCATCCCACCTAGCTCACCGCAGGTGCCAATCATTCTAAGACCATCTCCAGTTGGGTTCCATCGACCTAAGGTACACCAGATAGCCAGAGTCCAGGAAAACAGCTGGGGTTAACTCTGGACCGAGGCGGTTGTTGAGAAGATGCAGGGTGGCACCTACGCTTCAACCAAGAGATGCCCAGATTCCACCCATTACAAATCATCTCAACCATTCATCTCTATGCAAAAAATGCACAAAATGTCCATTCCAAACAGTCATTAAGTGCCCAATAATGCTGTTTTTTTAGCCACTCCGTATTTATTAGGTTTCTTCCCACAGTCCAAAGATGTGCAAGTTATGTGGATTGGCCATGCTATATTGCCCCTTAGTATTCCAGGATGTGCAGAGTAGGTGGATTGGCCATGTGATATTGCCCCTTAGCATTTCAAGATCTGTAGGTTAGGGGATTTGGCCATGCTAAATTGCCCTTAGTGTCCCAAGATGTGTAGGTGAGGTGGATTGGCCATGCTAAATTGCCCTTTCGTGTCCCAAGAGGTGTGGTGAGGTGGATTGGCCATGCTAAATTGCCCCTTGGTGTCCCAAGATGGGTAGGTTAGGGGGATTAGTGAGGTAAATGCATAGGGCAGGGGGGGAGGGGGGGTGGGATCTGGGTAAGATGCTCTGTCAGAGAGTCGGCGCAGGCTTTAATGGACTGAATGCTGGAATTCTATGATATCAGGAGGAAATGATCTTTAAACAAAGATCGGTCACTTGGAAAGAAAATTTCAGACAATGCCAGATCCCTGTAACTTTACGTACAATACCTTTTTAACCTGACATTCTTTTCCATTCAGATCTCAGACATCCTAATTAACCAAACATCAAAAGTCAAAGGAACAAGATTCACAATGCACACTCAACATTTCGCGTTCTGTTCACAGACTGCGTTTGGCAGATTGATTGACTTTCCCAGCTCGTTACTCTGAATCGAAATACAGAGGCAAGACCTGCACACAATGACGGTTGAGTTGCAATGTTAACACTCACTGATATTAAAAGAGCATTGGGTTCTACAATTTGTGAACTCTGCTTCTCTTGGCTTTAATTGGATTCGATAACCAGGAGACACGGATTGAAGGCAATTGGGGAAAAGAGCCGGGGCAACGTGCAGAATGATAATTTGATGCAGCTAGTTGTTGTGATGTGGAACACACTGCCCCAAAGGGTGGTGGGGCCAGATTCAACATTCTCTTCCAAAAGCAAAACACATGAAGATTTTCAGGCTGTGGGGGGAAGAGTAGAGACTAACTGGCTCGCTCTCTCAAAGAGACAGCACAGATGCTTTGGCCTGAATGGCCTCCTCCTGTGTCATATGGTTCCATGCTACAAACGCCTGTTCAAACGTGTGCAGGTTAGGTGGATTGGTCATGCTGAATTGTCCCTTAGTATCCCAAGACATGTCGGTTAGATTGAGAAATGTGTGTGGATAGAGTGGGGGAGAGGGCCTGGGTAAGATACACTGAGAGAAAGTCATGGAATCATAAAATCCTACAGAAGGAGACCATTCGGCCCATCGAGTTTGCACCGACAACAAACCAACCCAGGCCCTATACCTATAACCCCACATATGTAACCCGTCAATCCCTCTGACCTACGCATCCCGGGATGCTAAGGGGCAATTTAGCATGGCCAATCAACTAACCTGCACATCCTTGGGCTGTGGGAGAAAACCGGAGCACCCGGAGGAAACCCACGCAGACACGGGGAGAACGTGCAAACTCCACACAACCAGTGACCCAAGCCGGGAATCAAACCCGGGTCCCTGGAGCGGTGAGGCAGCAGTGCTAGCCAATGTGCCACCATGCCGCCCAGTCGGTGCAGACTCGATGGGCCAAATGGCCTCTTCTGCACTGTGGAGATTCGATGATTCCATGATTCGAGGGCAGCATACTGGTCTCCTAAACATCTACAGCTTGGGAAGGAAATTGTTAAAACAGCGATTTTGCTCATTTCTGTTCATTTCTCGATGGGATGGACCCATTTCCGAAAGGAATTGAATTGGGAAATTCCGAAAGGAATTGAGTTACGGGGAAAAGGCAGGAGAATGGGGATGAGAAAAAAATCAGCCATGATTGAATGGCGAAGCAGATTCGATGGGCCGAGTGGCCTAATTCTGCTTCTGTGTTTTATGGTCTTAGGGTCTAAGAGTTCCAATGCTGGAAAATCTGAGTCGGGAGTTCATCGTACATCGGAAAGGTGTGATTAGGAACACCAGCATGAAACATAAGTGTCGGAATTTTGCTACCTCGCTTGCCCGAGGCTCGTAAAATCCCGCTGGGGCCAACGGAGAATGTCGTTCTGCGAGCCTTGCCTGCCCCGATTCCGGAGCGGGCGTGCTGGTAAAGTTCCGGCAAAGCAGTCAGCTCAGTCAGGAAGGAAGGGGTAGTTTCGATTCACGCACATCAAAATTTCAAGCAGTTTTTAACCTCACCTCTCACTGGACGTGAACCAAAAGCCTTTGTACCTGGAGTCGTGGAAAGGTAAGTGGGTAACCTATTTTGAAACTGCCCTGGGATTAGATGCTTTTTTTAGGAACCTCTTGTCCAGGTTCTACAAGATGTGTTCAAGGTTAACCACCTGCTGGTTCCTGTCGTGGTGATGGTGTGGATACATCTCACCTGAACGGGACTCACAAACCCAAGATGGTACTTTCAAGACCCTAGTTTGTGAAAGGATTTGCTATGCAAGGAAAATGTTTACGTTTATTTATTAGTGTCACAAGCAGGCTTACATTAACACTGCACTGAAGTTACTGTGAAAATTCCCCAGTCACCACACTCCAGCGCCTGTTCGGGTACACCGAGGGAGAATTTAGCATGGCCAATGCACCTAACCAGCACGTCTTTCGGACTGTGGGAGGAAACCGGAGCACCCGGAGGAAACCCACGCAGGCACGGGGAGAACGTGCAGACTCCGCACAGACAGTCACCCAAGCTGGGAATCGAACCCGGGTCCCTGGCGCTGTGAGGCAGCAGCGCTAACCACTGTGCCACCCGACCGGGATGAGGAAATTAAATGTCACCTCTGGTGGATTTCAGGGACTTGGCATCAAATTGAAAGTCAGGAAGAGGGGGTTTCCATATGCCCAGGAAAACCATTCAGAGAGGTAACTCGCTTGGACAGGAGAAAGCACAGAGGGTGGGATTTACAGACCGTGCCCACCAGTGAGATCTTCCAGTCCCATTGATGGCGGCCGTCCCCCACCGGGGGTTTCCCACCGGGGGTTTCCCACCGACAGAGGGTGTGAACACCGGGAAACCACGTTGACAGGGACTAAATAACCCTGCCGCCAGCCAATGGCAGACTGTCTCTGTTACTGTAAATCACATCGCGGGATGGCGGGGCAGAGTGGCGATGAGAGGGAAGATCCCGCCAAGAGGTTTGATTTTATTTATTATCGTCACATGTATTAGTTTACGATAAAAAGTATTGTTTCTTGCGCGCTACAAACAAAACATACTGTTCATAGAGAAGAAAAGGAGAGAGTGCAGAATGTAGTGTTACAGTCATAGCTAGGGTGTGGAGAAAGCTCAACTTAATGCGAGGTGAGTCCATTCAAAAGTCTGACAGCAGCGGGGAAAAAGCTGTTCTTGAGTTGGTTGGTACGTAATCTCAGACTTTTGTATCTTTTTCCCGAAGGAAGAAGGTGGAAGAGAGAATGTCCGGGATGTGTGGGGTCCTTAATTATGCTGGCTGCTTTGCCGAAGCAGCAGGAAGTGTAGACAGAGTCAATGGTTGGGAGGCTGGATTGCGTGATGGACTGGGCTACATTCACGACCTTTTGTAGTTTCTTGCGGTCTTGGGCAAAGCAGGAGCCATACCAAGCTGTGATACAACCAGAAAGAATGCTTTCTATGGTGCATCTGTAAACATTGGTGAGAGTCGTAGCTGACATGCCAAATTTCCTTCGTCTTCTGAGAAAATAGAGGCATTGGTGGGCTTTCTTAACTATAGTGTCGGCATGGGGGGGACCAGGACAGGTTGTTGGTGATCTGGACACTTAAAAATTTGAAGCTTTCGACCCTTTCTACTTCATCCCCGTTGATGTAGACAGGGGCATGTTCTCCTTTCAGCTTCCTGAAGTCGATGACAATCTCTTTCGTTTTGTTGACATTGAGGGAGAGATTATTGTTGCTGCACCAGTTCACCAGATTCTCTATCTCATTCCTGTATTCTGTATTCTGTGGTTCCTTCTATGGTGCATCTGTAAAAGTATGTGAGAGTTGTAGGTGACATGCCAAATTTCCTTAGTCTTCTGAGAAAGTACAGTCAGAAGTCTCACAACACCAGGTTAAAGTCCAAAAGGTTTATTTGGTAGCACAAGCTTTCGGAACGCTGCCCCTTCATCAGGTGAGTGGAAGATTTGGTTCACTTGTCATCTCCTTGCTCAGCTCCAAACTCCGTGGCCTAGGGCTCGGCTTCCCCCTCTGCGACTGGATCCTAGACTTCCTCACCCACAGACCGCAATCAGTAAGGGTAGGCAACAACATCTCTTCCACGATTATCCTCAATACCGATATCCCACAAGGCTGTGTTCTCAGCCCCCTACTATACTCCTTATACACCTGTGACTGTGTGGCCCAATTCCCCTCCAACTCCATTTTTAAGTTTGATGATGACACCACGTAGTGGTCGGAGCTCAAACAATGAGGATACAGAGTACAGGAATGAGATAGAGAATCTGGTGAAATGTTATGATGACAATAATCTCTCCCTCGATGTCAGCAAAACGAAGGAGATTGTCATTGTCTTCAGGAAGCGTAAAGGAGAACATGCCCCTGTCTACATCAGTGGGGACGAAGTGGAGATGCTTGAGAACTTGAAGTTTTTGGATGTCCAGATCACCAACAACCTGTCCTGGTCCCCCCATACCGACACTATAGTTAAGAAAACCCACCGGCGCCTCTACATTCTCAGAAGACTGAGGAAATTTGGCATGTCAGCTACGACTCTCACCAACTTTTACAGATGCACCATAGAAAGCATCCATTCCGAATGTATCACAGCTTGGTATGGCTCCTGTTCTATCCAAGACCACAAGAATCTACAAAGGGTTGTGAACGTAGCCCAATCCATTACGCAAATCAGCCTCTCATCCATTGACTCTGTCTACACTTCCTGTTGCCAACCATTATTTTGTAAATTGAGTTTGTGTCTTTATATGCCCTGTTTGTGAACAGAACTCCCACTGATGAAGGGGCAGTGCTCCAAAAGCTAGTGGCTTGTGCTACCAAATAAACCTGTTGGACTTTAACCAGGTGTTGTGAGACTTCTTACATCGATTCTCTGACAGACCATCTTACCCCCCCTGTCCTATTCCCATAACCCCACTCATTTACCCCACTAATCCCCCTAACCTACCCATCTTGGGACACCAAGGGATAATTTAACATGGCTAATCCCCCTGCCCCATGCATCTTGGAACACTAAGGGTCAATTTTGCATGGCCTCATAACTTTACACGCAACACCTTTTTAACCGCAAACCAGCCTTCCATCCATTGACTCTGTCTACACTTCCCGTTGCCTCAGAGAGGCAGCCAGATAATTAAGAACACCCACACACCCTGGACATTCTCTCTTCCACCTTCTTCCATCGGGGAAAAAGATACAAAGGTCTGAGGTCACGTACCAACCGACTCAAGGACAGCTTCTTCCCTGCTGCTGTCAGACTTTTGAATGGACTTACCTTGAATCATAGAAATCATAGAAACCCTACAGTACAGAAAGAGGCCATTCGGCCCATCGAGTCTGCACCGACCACAATCCCACCCAGGCCCTGCCCCCACATCCCTACACATTTTACCCACTAATCCCTCCAATCTACGCATCCCAGGACACTAAGGGGCAATTTTAGCATGGCCAATCAACCTAACCCGCACATCTTTGGACTGTGGGAGGAAACCAGAGCACCCGGTGGAAACCCACGCAGACACGAGGAGAATGTGCAAACTCCACACAGACAGTGACCCAAGCCGGGAATCGAACCCAGGTCCCTGGAGCTGTGAAGCAGCAGTGCTAACCACTGTGCTACCGTGCTGCCCGTTAAGTTGATCTTTCTCTACACCCTAGCTATGACTGTAACACTGCATTCTGCACTCTCTCCTTTCCTTCTTCCCTATGTACTCTATGAACGGTATGCTTTGTCTGTGTAGTGCGCAAGAAACAATACTTTTCACTGTATGTTAATACATGTGACAAGAATAAATCAAATCAGATTAATTTAACCAATTCAATTTTACTAAGTTTCGACATGGGTCTTTGTGTGCAACGTTCAAGAGGCACCTGGATAGATACAGGAATAGGCAGGGATATGGACCACATAGAGGCAAGAAAATACTAGATTAGAGAGGCATCTGTCTTAGCACAGATTTGGTGGGCCGAAGGGCCTGTTCCTGTGCTGTACTGTTCTTTGTTCTTTGACTGAACTGGCCAATCCTTGACCCACAGACGGTGGAGCGAGATGTCCCAGCCGACAATGGGATCCAGAGTACAGGATTTGCTTTCTTTCCCTTCCTTCTCTGCCGCCACTCTGTCTTATCATTAACACGTGTCTCAAAGGCTGATGCAGCTGGAAGGATAAGTTATTACTTTATTTATTTACTATTCGTGTCACAAGTAAGCTTACATTAACACTAGAATGAAGTTACTGTGAAAACCCCCTAGTCGCCACACTCCTTGGCTCACTGTCTGTGCAGAGTCTGCATGTTCTCCCCGTGTCTGCGTGGGTTTTCCTCCGGGTGCTCCGGTTTCCTCCCACAGTCCGAAAGATGTGCTGGTTAGGTACATTGGCCGTGCTAAATTCTCCCTCAGTGTACTCGAACAGGCGCCGGAGTGTGGCAACTAGGGGATTTTCACAGTAACTTCACTGCACTGTTAATGTAAATATAATGTAAATATTAATGTAAAGTTGGACTTTAACCTGGTGTTGTGAGACTTCTTACTGTTAATGTAAGCCTACTTGTGCCACTAATAAATAAACTTTAAAACTCTTTGAACTTCGTTAATTAGTCGGCCTCCTAAATAGTCCACCCAATCAAACAGCCACTACCTGTGCTAAAACTCACATAATTTTACAGTTTATAAACAAAAGTCTTCAAAGAGAATGCATAAAATAAAAAATTGTTTCAATGCATCTAATATTTCTCTCCTCGGTTTTCTCCTTGTGATCCCCCAAGAGACTATACTCTAATTCTTGGAGATGCCAGGGCACCCCTGGACAATTGGCAACCAAACACAATGACATTTTCACAATGAAATGGTCTTTCTTGAAGTAAATTGTGGCTTTCCAGCCACCTTTACAGCGGTCGTCGTAGTGCAAAGCACAAAGCAACTCAGCGGGGTCTATTTTCACTGTTCTTTCATGGTGTTAATAGGGCATTGGATGTCTAAAACAGGGAAACACTTCAGCAAAGGAGGAAGACAAATAGACTGTCCGTGTTGTGTAAAATACAGGACGGACTGGTGGGAATTGGCAGAAACAACTACCTGGTGCCCTCCAGCACTGACAAAATACGAGGTCGCCGTCCACACAAACTATACGTTTCCAAGGCAGCTCATCAACAATCGCTCTCCCAGGAGACAATCACACGGTGGGGGAAAGGGGGGGGCAGTCCGTGGTGGGGTATCAGGCGGGAGGCACTGAGTGGCAGTGGGGGTGGGAGGAGTGGAAGCAGGATAGGAAAGGGAAGTAGTCACAGCCCCATCATTGGAAATCTTGAAGACCTATCTTTAGCTTCAATCCATTAGAAAGTTTTCTCTCCCAGGCCTACTTTCACAGTATGTCACATCTTGTTTACCTGGCGCTGCCTACGTAAATGTTGGTGGGATACGGATATTAGTCTGTGCTGCTGTCACGACGACAAGAGAAGCTTAAGCAGAATTGCTCGGTCCAGTGCTTTCTATTCCATATGATTCTGTGCAAGAATATTCTCCGGAATTCTGCTGCCCCACCAGCCAGAGAATCGGAGCGGGCGAGGGGCGGACAATGGAAATGTCTGCTGACCCCGGGCAGCAATTTCTGGTCTCGCTCGAGTGAGGCCATAAAATCCCCCCCATTGCGTTGAGCGAAAGATCAACTGTTCCTTTGGGCTGAATCTTTACTCCCAAAAATGAATGAATCAGGTTGAGAGGTTAAAATTCCAAATCTGAGAAGCAGGAGCCCAATTGGAATGCACTCCTTCCGAGAACACGAGTCGGTGAGCAATCACCCCACTGGTGGGAGGAGAGTCGGACATTTCAATGTTAGATTGGGAATATATATCTTCATTTTAACCGTCATTCCACTCTGAGCCTATCTCAGTCAGTTTTCTCAGGTTCGGGGAAACCTGACAGGTGAAAGGAAAGGCTGAATGTATCAGGTAAGTAACTTTGCAGCACTGTCTGAGGGCTGAGAGAAATAGAAATGTCTGCTCCAGTCCCAAAAAGCTCCTCAGTATCCCCACCCCACTGTCCTTCCTTTCTGGTACAAACTCCTTCCTCAGCATTTGGCACCAACAACCCCATAATTGGGAATTCCCGCCCAGCCGATCAGATCATTCAGCAGCCTCTAAATCAGCCTCTCAATCAATCTGTCAAACAGTCTGTCAATCAACCTCTCACTCAGCCTGTCACTCACCCTGTCACCCACACCGTCACTCACACCGTCACTCACCCTGTCACTCACACCATCACTCACCCTGTCACCCACACCGTCACTCACACCGTCACTCACCCTGTCACTCACACCATCACTCACCCTGTCACCCACCCTGTCACTCACACCGTCACTCACACCGTCATTCACACCATCACTCACACCGTCACTCACACCATCACTCACACTGTCACTCACACCGTCACTCACACCGTCACTCACACTGTCACATCATCACTCACACTGTCGCTCACACCGTCACTCACACCGTCACTCACACCGTCACTCACACTGTCACTCACACCGTCACTCACCCTGTCACTCACACTGTCACTCACACTGTTACTCACACCGTCACTCACACCGTCACTCACACCGTCACTCACACTGTCACTCACACCGTCACTCACCCTGTCACTCACACTGTCACTCACACTGTTACTCACACCGTCACTCACCCTGTCACTCACACCATCACTCACCCTGTCACTCACACTGTCACTCACACTGTTACTCACACCGTCACCCACACTGTCACTTACACCATCACTCAGCCTGTCACCCACCCTGTCACTCACACCGTCACTCACACCGTCACTCACACTGTCACTCACACCGTCACTCACACCGTCACTCACCCTGTCACTCACACCGTCACTCACACCGTCACTCACCCTGTCACTCACACCGTCACTCACACCGTCACTCACACTGTCACTCACACCGTCACTCACACCGTCACTCACACTGTCACTTACACCATCACTCAGCCTGTCACCCACCCTGTCACTCACACCGTCACTCACACCGTCACTCACCCTGTCACCCACCCTGTCACTCACCCTGTCACTCACACTGTCACTCACACCGTCATTCAGTCTGCCAAGCAGTCTCTCAATCAGCCTGTTAATCACTCTGTCAATTGGACTGTCACTCACCCTGTCGCTCACCGTGTCACTCACGCTGTCACTCACCTTGTCACTCACACCGTCACTCACCCTGTCAGCCACCCTGTCACCCACCCTGTCGCTCACGCTGTCACTCACCCTGTCACTCACACCGTCATTCAGTCTGTCAAGCAGCCTGTCAATCATCTGTCAATCAGCCTCACAATCAGCTTCAGTCGGGTGTCAATCATATTCTCAAATCAGTCTCTCAATCCATCCGTCAATCAGTCTGTCACTCACCTATCAAACTGCCTGTTAACCAGTCTGTCAAACATGCTGCCACTTGATATCAGGAATCCTATTCTTCCTGGTTTTTGGGCTTTCACTGCTGTTTGTGCCTCTGGCTGAAAGGGAGGCATTTGAATCCAGTCTGGATAATAAACTCTATGAACATTACCTCTTTATTTTGTTGAATTATCCTCATAATTGTTTGAAAATTTGCCTCCAGAGAACAGTGCCATTTCTAATAGCAATGTTTCAAATCTCAAGGTTAAAATAACACATTTGTCTTTCAGTAAATGTCACTTTCTCAGCCTCAGTTAGATTGGATAGTAACCTCAGTTTAGCTGGATAATTTCAAAGATTGTAATTAATAATCAGATCCATTGGGTGGGACTTTAGAGCCTCGTTCATCCCGAAACCATAAAATCCCACCTGAGATCAACAGACCTTCCCGTTGTCTGTCCCCCGCCCGCTCCAATTCCCATGGTGGGCGGGGCGGCAAAATCCTGGCCTGAATAATCTCTTTTCATTTCCACATTTACATTGCAAAGCAAGTTATCAGATCCAGGTGATGATCGATTTAAGATAATTGGCAGGAGGCTAAGAGGGAACATGAGGAAAATGTTTTTCACCCCAAGGGTGGCAGTGTCTGGAATTCACTGTCTGAAATCATAGAATCATATCATCATGGAGTTCCTACAGTGCAGAAGGAGGCCATTCGGCCCACCATGTCTGCACCAACCACAATCCCACCCAGGCCCTATCCCCATAACCCCAGGTAGTTACCATAGCTAGTCCCCCCGACGCTAAGGGGCAATTTAGCATGACCAATCAACTTAACCTCAAATCTTTGGACTGTGGGAGGAAACTGGAGCAGACGCGGGGAGAATGTGCAGACTCCGCACAGACAGTGACCCGAGCTGGGATTCGAACCTGAGCTCCTGGTGATGTGAGATAGCAGTGCTAACCACTGTGCTATCATGCCATCCTTACCCGGTCTGGCCTATGTGAGACTCCAGACCCACAGCAAGGTGGTCTGAAATGGCCGAGCAAGCCACTCAGTTCAAGGGCAATTGGGGATGGGCAACGAGTGGTGACCCAGCCAGTGATGCCCACATCCCATGAGTGAATAAACTGGCGGTTGAAGCTGAGATGCTCTACCTCAGTTAAAGGCCACCGGAATCTACACTTGAGATGCTGTAATCTGTAAGTCTGCGGGTCAGGTGTTGGAAAGTGGAGTTAGAAAAAATTGGTTCATTGCTTTTAGTTTCTTTCCGTTTTGGCTGGCGCAAACATGATGGGCCGAATGGCCTCTGTCTGCATCATAGTCTTTCCATTGGCCTATGGTAATTAGGGGTCCAAGAGACAATGTAGGTAAATTAGCACAGGGATGATCGTCGAGGCACTGATTAAGATATGGGCAGCATTGTTTTGAATGAATTGACGTTTATTCTGAGTGGAAAGGCAGATCAGGAGAGCATTGGAATAGAGTCATAGAGTCATAGAGGTTTACAACATGGAAACAGGCCCATCACCCCAACCTGTCCATGCCGCCCAGTTTTTAACCATTCGACTAGTCCCAATTGCCTGCATTTGGCCCATATCCCTCTATACCCATCTTACCCATGTAACTGTCTAAATGCTTTATAAAAGACAAGATTGTACCCACCTCTATTATTACCTCTGGCAGCTCGTTCCAGACACTCATCACCCTCTGTGTAAAAAATTGCCCCTCTGAACCCTTTTGTATTTCTCCCCTCTCACCTTTAACCCATGCCCTCTAGTTTTAGCTTCCCCTACCTTTGGGAAAAGATGGTATTATGATCGTCGCGTGTGGAGATATTAGTGGGTTGTACGGGTTTTTCAGCAGCGGATGTTCTGAGGTAGGCCTGGAGGCAGATGATGTAATGGAAGTGGAAGGAAGTGGACTTTGCAATGGAGAGTAAATGGGATAGGTAGCTCAGATTAGGGTCAGGGCCGAATGGACTGCAGAGATTTACCTTTTAATATGAACAAAGAACAAAGAAAATAACAGCATAGGAACAGGCTCTCCAAGCCTGCACCGACCATGCTACCCAACTGAACTAAAACCCCCTACCCTTCCAGGGACCATATCCCTCTATTCCCATCCTATTCATGTATTTGTCAAGATGCCCCCTTAAAAGTCACTATCGTATCTGCTTCCACTATCTCCCCTGGCAGCGAGTTCCAGGCACCCACCACTCTGTGTGTAAAAAACTAGCCTTATACATCTCCTTTAAACCTTGCCCCTCGCACCTTAAACCTATGCCCCCTAGTAATTGACTCTTCCACCCTGAGAAAAAGCTTCTGACTATCCACTCTGTCCATGCCCCTCATAATCTTGTAGACTTCTATCAGGTCGTCCCTCAACCTCCGTTGTTCCAGTGAGAACAAACCAAGTTTCTCCAACCTCTCCTCATAGCTAATGCCTTCCGTACCAGGCAACATCCTGGTAAATCTTTTCTGTACCCTCTCCAAAGCCTCCACATCCTCCTGGCAGTGTGGCAACCAGAATTGAACACTATATTCCAAGTGCGACCTAAATAAGGTTCTATAAAGCTGCAACATGACTTGCCAATTTTTAAACTCAATGCCCCGATCGATGAAGGCAAGCATGCCGTATACCTTCTTGACCACCTTCTCCATCTGCATTGCCACTTTCAGTGACCTGTGTACCTGTACACCCAGATCCCTCTGCCTATCAATACTGTTAAGGGTTCTGCCATTTACTCTCTATATCCTATCTGTATTAGACCTTCCAAAATGCATTACCGCACATTTGTCTGGATTAAACTCCATCTGCCATTTCTCTGCCCAAGCCTCCAACCTATCTGCATCCTGCTGTATCCTTTGATGGTCCTCATCGCTATCTGCAAATCCACCAACCTTTGTGTCGTCCACAAACTTACTAATCAATCCAGTTACATTTTCCTCCAAATCATTTATATGTATTACGAACAGCAAAGGTCCCAGCACTGATCCCTGAGGAACGCCATTTGTCACAGCCCTCCATTCAGAAACACACCCTTCCACTGCTACCCTCTGTTTCTATGACCGAGCCAGTTCTGTATCCACCTTGCCAGCTCACCTCTGATCCCATGCAACTTCACCTTCTGCACCAGTCTGCCATGAGGGACCTTGTCAAAGGCCTTACTGAAGTCCATGTAGACAACATCCACTGCCCTACCCTCATCAATCATCTTCGTCACTTCCTCGAAAAACTCAATCAAATTCGTGAGACACGACCTCCCCTTCACAAAACCATGTTGCCTCTTGCAAATACGTCCACTTATTTCCAAGTGGGAATAAATCCTGTCTCGAAGAATCCTCTCCAATAATTTCCCTACCACTGATGTAAGGCTCACCGGCCTGTAATTACCTGGATTATTCTTGCTACCCTTCTTAAACAAAGGAACAACATTGGCTATTCTCCAATCCTTTGGGACCTCCCCTGTAGCCAGTGAGGATACAAAGATTTTTCTCAAGGCGCCAGCAATTTCCTCCCTTGCCTCTCTCAGTATTCTGGATATATCTCATCAGGCCCTGGGGACTTGTCTACCTTAATGTTTCTCAAGAACCCCAATACCTCCTCCTGCTGAAAGAACTTCATCAACCCAGATAAATGCATCGTGGTCCATTTTGGCAGGTCAAATGGGATGAAGGAGTACAATATAAAGGGAAAGACTCTTAGTACTGTAGAGGATCAGAAGGACCTTGGGGTCCGGGTCCATAGGACTCTAAAATCGGCCCCGCAGGTGGAGGAGGTGGTTAAGAAGGCGTATGGTGTGCTGGCCTTTACCAATCGAGGGATTGAGTTTAGGAGTGCGGGGATAATGATGCAGCTTTATAAGACCCTCGTCAGACCCCACTTGGAGTACTGTGCTCAGTTCTGGTTGCCTCACTATAGGAAGGATGTGGAAAAGATTGAAAGGGTGCAGAGGAGATTTACAAGGATGTTGCCTGGATTGAATGGCATGCCTTATGAGGATAGGCTGAGGGAGCTTGGTCTTTTCTCCTTGGAGAGACGAAGGATGAGAGGAGACCTAATAGAGGTGTATAAGATGTTGAGAGGCATAGATCGGGTGGACTCTCAGAGGCTTTTTCCCAGGGTGGAAATGGCTGCTACGAGAGGACACAGTTTTAAGGTGCTGGGGGGTAGGTACAGGGGAGATGTTAGGGGTAAGTTTTTCACACAGAGGGTGGTGGGCGAGTGGAATCGGCTGCCTTCAGTGGTGGTGGAGGCGAACTCAATAGGGTCTTTTAAGAGACTCCTGGATGAGTACATGGAGCTTAATAGGATGGAGGGTTATAGGTAGGTCTAGAAGGTAGGGATGTGTTCGGCACAACTTGTGGGCTGAAGGGCCTGTTTGTGCTGTAGTTTTTCTATGTTTCTATGTTTCTAAGCCGAACCTAATTTTGGGGCCAATGGTGTTTTTTTTACCATGCAGGGACTTCCTGTGGCCAGGTTGGCCTGAAACCTTTCAAAGAACACAAGGTATGAAATGTAACAGCGTGTTCCCAGCGGAATAAGTTGTTTACAGACTTTTGGAGCAAGTGTTTCCTTTTATGGGCATTGGAATATCAGTTATAAGTAGTAAGGCTAAAACATGATGGGGTCTGGGAAGGCCTAGAGCCTCTGTGCTGGTTCTATTTGATTGGCCCAATCAAACGATGCAATTCATTGGCCAACGTTTGGGATATAATAATGCTAACTCAAAGGGCTTGTGTTCAGAGTGGAAAAAACCCTGGGACCAAAGCTCACACAGAAGACAACATCTGAAATAAGAAGAAAAGGCCGACATTCATACAGCAAATTCCTGGCCAGGTTTCATATGCAAGTGAAAGTCAACCTGAAGTTAAGTAAAGTAGCAGATAGTGAGTGTTTGGTTTATGCATTGCGAACATTGATTATTGTCCTAAGCAGCTACGAAATAAAGAAAATTGTGTTTAAGTATCTAAAATTGACTTTGTGTCTTTATTGACGAGCAGAGGTTAAAACACACAGGTACAACAACCGTCTGTCTGATCTGAGATCGAAAGAGAAACTGCTGGAAAGTCTCAGCAGGTCTGGCAGCATCTGTATGGAGAGAAAAGAGCTGACATTTTGAGTCCAGCTGACCCTTTGTCAAAGCTAAAAGGCATAGAAAGTGGGAGGTATTTATACTTTTTCTCAATTTTACCTCTCTCCCACCCATCTCCCCCATTCCCCCACACCTTCACCTGTCACCCCTGATTTCAGCTTCTCTGTTGTTCAGCCATTCACACCTTCTATTCTCTCTGTGGGCTGCCATTAGCAACCTATCCCCTTGTTTTTGTGGCTATGATTCATCTTTCATTCCCTCACCTTACAGAATAAAGCTGTCAGCAAGGCAGCAAATACAGGCATAAAAACACCCCACCGACAATCCGTGATTGGAAGACCCCCCCCCACCGCCCCCGGTGAAGTGAGGTGAAATTTCTTCACCCAGAGGGTGGTGAATGTGTGGAATTCACTCCCACAGGAAGTAGCTGAGGCCAAAATGTTGCCTGATTTCAAGAAGAAATTTAACCTCATTCTTGGGGCTAAAGGGATATAGTTGGGGCGGGGAGGGTGGGGTGGGGATCAGCCATGATCAAAATGAATGGCAGGGCAGGCTCAAAGGTTGAATGGCCTACTCCTGATTCTAGTGTCTATGTTTTTATGTTTCTATGGTAACCATGTGGGATTCATCCAATTTGCTATCTATAGTCAATATCTTGCTTTTTGTGGATAGATTTTACAAAACGATTTTGATAAGCAACCCCATAAAATACAAAGATAGTAAGTAGCAAATGGAATATAAAGTAAAGTAAAGTTAAAGTTGATTTATTAGTCACAAGTAGGCTTACCTTAACAACGCA
Source organism: Mustelus asterias (assembly GCF_964213995.1). Lineage (NCBI taxonomy): Eukaryota > Metazoa > Chordata > Chondrichthyes > Carcharhiniformes > Triakidae > Mustelus > Mustelus asterias. The sequence goes on from NC_135807.1 coordinate 12,110,054, forward strand.
ATGAAGTTACTGCGAAAATCCCCTAGTCGCCACACTCCGGCACCTGTTCTGAGAGAGAGTTTAACATGGCCAATACACCTAACCAGCACGTCTTTCAGACTGTGGGATGAAACTGGAGTATGCGGAGGAAACCCACGCAGACACGGGGAGAATATCCAGACTCCACACAGACAGTGATCCAAGCCAGGAATCAAATCCAGGACCCTGGCGCTGTGAGGCAGCAGTGCTATGATCGGATATGATCCCTACTGGAAAGTGGGATAGTTGTAGAATGGATAGAGAATGACACTCTGTGAGAATGGAAAAGTGTCAGATATGGGTGCTTCAGTCTATAAAATATTGAATAAAAATTGAGAAATATTAATGGACTTCAGCAAGAATCTCTTCACTAAAGCTCCACTGACTGTATCCAAACATGTCCCAGGTTCTTATCACCTATAAACCCATCCTATAAACTTCCCAATACTAGGAACAATCATGGAATCCCTACAGTGCCATTCGGCCCATCGAGTCTGCACCGTCCACATTCCCACCCAGGCCCTATTCCTGTAACCACACATATTTACCCTGCTAGTCTCCCTGAGCACTAAGGGCAATTTAACATGGCCAATCAACCTGACCCGCAAATCTTTGGACTGTGGGAGGAAACCAGAGCACCCGGAGGAAACCCACGCAGACACGGGGAGAACGTGCAAACTCCACACAGGCAGTGACAATGGGTGAGATCTTTCGGTTGTTCACACCAGTGGCATGGGGTGGATTTAATGGGCAATCTAATATGATTTACAATAGACATCATCACTGATCTATTCTGGGTAATTGAGAGGACAGTATTGGGATGTGTTATTGAGAGCAAACTGAAAGGTGCAGTTTTTATCTAATCTGTTTCATTTTTGGTTCCTGGCGCACAAGAGGAATTGGAGGTCACATTGTTGAGGTCCTCCCTGGCTAACTGGGACAGTAAGAGTTTTAACAACACCAGGTTAAAGTCCAACAGGTTTATTTGGTAGCAAATGCCATTAGTTTTCGGAGCCCTGTTCCTTCGTCAGATGGAGTGGATATCTGCTCTCAAACAAGCCACACAGAGACACAAAATCAAGTTACAGAATACTGATTAAAATGCAAATCTTTACAGCTGATCAAGTCTTAAAGATACAGACAATGTGAGTGGAGGGAGCATTAGGCACAGGTTAAAGAAATGTGTATTGTCTCCAGACAGGACAGCAGGGCTCTGAAAGCTAATGGCATTTGCTACCAAATAAACCTGTTGGACTTTAACCTGGTGTTGTTAAAACTCTTACTGTGTTTACCCCAGTCCAACGCCGGCATCTCCACATCATAACTGGGACAGACTCAGCAGACAAGCAAGTCTCTTCAAGTCTGCTTATTTCCCAATGTTGGTAAGGCACAAACATTGGGAGAGTGCAGAATGAATTAGATAGGCGGGCTGGTTGAGCAGATAAGGTTCAATGTAGAATCATGTGGAATAATACATTTTAGAAGCAAGAACAGGAGAAGCAAATACATATCAAATAATAATGCAAGAATGGATTGAGGAGTAGAGGTACTTTAGTATGCAGGCAAGGCAGTGCCACAATGGCATTGTTACTGGACTACTTATCCAGAGACCCATGCATCAGAATTCTACCACCCCGTCCGCCACAGAATCGGAACAGACGAGGGGCAGACAATGGAAATGTCCGCTGACCTCAGGTGGGAATTTCCAGTCTCACTCGAGCGAGACCATAAAATCCCGCTTCCAGTAAAGCATTGGGGGCCCAGTTTGAATCCCACCACGGCAGATTTTGAAATTTGTATTCAATAAAACTCTGGAATTAAATTTCTACTGATGACCATGAAACCATTGTCTGTTGTTGTAAAAACCCATCTGGTTCACTAATGTCCTTCAGGGAAGGAAATCTGCCGTCCTTACCCGGTCTGGCCTACCTGTGACTCCAGGCCCACAACAAAGTGGTTGATTTTTAACTGCCCTCTGAAATGGCCGATCAAATCATTCAGTTCGAGGGCAATTAGGTATGGGCAATAAATCCTGGCCCATCCAGCGATGCCCACATCCCATGAACGAATTTTTAAAAAGTCAATCAGTAGTGAGATAGTGGTAGCGCTGTCATGCCATGCTAATTTACTGGGTTCAACTCCCACCTGGGAGAATTTAATTTCAGCTAGATATATTCTGGAATTGAAAGGCGAGTCTCAAGAATGGTGACCATGAAACTATTACCAATTGTTGGGGCGGCACGGTGGAACAGTGGTTAGCACTGCTGCCTCATAGTGCCAGGAACCCAGGTTCAAATCCCAGCTTGGGAGATTATCTGTGTGGAGTTTGTACATTCTCACCGTATCTGCGTGGGTTTCCCCCAGGTGCTCTGGTTTCCTCCCACAGTCCAAAGATATGCAGGTTAGGTGGACTGGCCATGCTAAATTTCCCCTTAGTGTCCAAAGATGTGCAGGTTGGGTGGACTGGCCATTCTAAGTTACCCCTTAGTGTCCAAAGATGTCCGGGTTAGATGGACTGGCCATGCTAAGGTGCCCCTATTGTCCAAAGATTTGCAGGTTAGGTGGACTGGCCATGCTAAATTGCTCCTTAGTGTCCAAAGATGTGCAAGTTAAGTGGATTGGCAATGCTAAATTGCCCCTTTGTATCCAAGGGAATTAGCAGGGTAAATATGTGGGGTTACAGGGATAGGCCCTGGATATGGCCCTGTATCCAGGGGTTCTATGATTGTGGTAAAAACCCATCTGGTTCACTAATGCCCTTTACGGAAGGAAATCTGTCATCCATGCTTGGTCTGGCCGACATGTGACACCCATAGAAATGTGGTGACTCTCAACTGTCCCCTGAAACGACTGAGCCATTGACAGGCACTTGAGGATGGGCAAGAAATGCTGGCATTGTCAGTGATTCCATTTCCCATGAGGCTGTGAATGAGGCCATGTAAAACAGACCAGTTTTTTTTTACCTACTGGCTGCATATCAAGGTCATGCAGGAATTGCAAAAGAACTTAGTTTCGCCTCAGTTGGGCGGGATTTTCTGAACTCCAAGCGGTGTGTTTCTCAATGGCCGCAGGTGACTCTCCATTGGCTGGAGGCAGGATCTTCTAGTCCCGCCGCTGCCAATGGGATTGCCTATTAAATCCGCCCCAATGCCAACAGCAGAACCAGAAGATCCCACCGGTGTGAACAACCAGAGGATCTCACCCAATATTGTTCCCAGTTAGCACTGCTGCCTCACAGCGCCAGGGACCCGGGTTCAATTCCCAGCTTGGGTCACTGTCTGTGTGGAGTTTGCATGTTCTCCCCGTGTCTGCGTGGGTTTCCTCCGGGTGCTCCGGTTTCCTCTCACAGTCTGAAAGACGTGCTGGTTCGGTGCATTGACCCGAACAGGTGCCAGACTGTGGCGACGAGGGGAATTTCACAATAACTTGATTGCAGTGTTAATGTAAGCCTTACTTGAGGCTAATAAGTAAACTTTAACTTTAACTTTTAACTTTAGTATTGGGAAGTTTATAGGATGGGTGATGAGAATGTGGGACAAGTTTGGATACAGTCAGCGGAGCTTCAGTGAAGAGATTTTTGCTGAAGTCCATTAATTTTTCTCAATCCTTATTCGATATTTTACAGTCAGTTGGCTTCACCGTATTATTTCCGGAACCAACATTCTTAATATTGTTTCTCAGTGGTTGGGAAAACAACTGTGGTATTGCAGACAAATAATTTGGAACCTGGCGTACGATTGTGAATTGTGACAATTTCCCTGCAACCCTAATGTCATTCAAGCCTCCGGCTGATGGCATCAACTGTTAAATGATTACTTGAGCCAATCATGGGATTTATTTCACCCTGCAGGCATTGTGGTCGGTGAAGCATGCAATGCCTGATATGTGTTACATTTTTCATGTGCGAGTTCTCTGATGTTGCTTGAATGTTAAAGAAAGACTTAATTCTATTGCTGTAAATGTCGAGAGAAAATGAGGGGTACGGTTAGTATCACGGTTACGCTCCGAGACGAGTGTTGAATGTGGTTCTGGTAGCGGGGCCGTTTAAACGTGTCAAGTTTATTACTTAGTGTCACCAGTAGGCTTATATTAACACTGCACAGCTCGGTATGGCTCCTGCTCTGTCCAAGACCGCAAGAAACTACAAAGGGTCATGAACAAAGCCCAAGACAAGTGGACACCTTCCCTTTAGAAGCAACCCTCTCCTGCCCTGACGTCTTGAACCTGCCCCCATTCCCTGCACCCACTTACCCTCCCAGCTGGGGCCAGGTTGGCAGACCCCAATGAGACCCGTGAGCCCAGACTTACCCAGGCTCCTCGATGTGGTGGGGGCTGCTTGCAATCACAGAGTAAGGAGTCTTACAACACCAGGTTAAAGTTGGACTTTAACCTGGTGTTGTTAGACTCCTTACTGTGTTTACCCCAGTCCAACGCTGGCATCTCCACATCATGCAATCACAGAGGCAGCCACCACTTCTAGCTGGCACTGCTGGGACAACAGCGTGGATGGACATAAGACCATGAGACATCCCAGCAGAAGTGGGCCATTTGGCCCACTGAGTCTGCTCTCCCTTCATTTCAATGAGATCACGGCTCCCAGAGTCAAATTGTCACGAGGCAGCTATTGGGATTATGGGTGAGCTCCCAATCGATCTCATCGTCTCGAGGAGGCAGGGGCAGTGGCATCCTGTTCAAAGTGACGTTTTTATTAGTCACAAGTAGGCTTACATTAACACTGCAATGAAGTTAGTGTGAAAATCCCCTAGTCGCCACACACTCCGGCACCTGTTCGGGTACACTGAGGGAGAATTTAGCATGGCCCAATGCACCTCACCATCTTTCGGATTGTGGGAGGAAACCGGAGCACCCGGAGGAAACCCACGCAGACACGGGGAAAACGTGCAAACTCCGCATAGACAGTGACCCAAGCCAGGGGTTGAACCCGAGTCCCTGGCACTGTGAGGCAGCAATGCTAACCACGGTGCCAATACAGTCTGCCCTTGGCATCGGTCCCCGGGTAATATTTCTGCTCGATTGGCTGAGGCGCAGCTCAGAATCCTGTTTGCTGTCCCGAGGTATCCCTGTTAATTGAATGAATGAGTCCAAGAGTACTGAGCTGCAAATTACTTGAAGTGAGTCTTCAAAGTTTGAGCTTAAAGTGCTCACAGTGGAGTCAGTGTGTGAATACTGGCAGGGGTAAACTAATCATCAAGTCTTGTACATACAAACAAAATAATCCTTGCTAATGATAGAAGGCCTACTTTCAGTACACATTCCGTGTGATAGTTCATTAGTTGAACATGAATATGTAACACCTTTATCTGGGACTGCATAATGCCCTTTGTTAAAGAGAGAGTGAGCGTGTGCTCTGGCATGCTTCAGCATACATACCTCATTAAATGAGAGAGCATCGAGCAAACCCTCCCCGGCTGTTCAAAGTGATTGACTCCACATGAGGTGAAAGCTGATTAGTTCATTTATTAGTGCCACAGGTAGGCTCACATTACACTGCAATGAAGTTACTGTGAAAATGCCCGAGTTGTCACAATCTGGCACCTGTTCGGGTATCATAGAAAGAATCATAGAAACCCTACAGTGCAGAAGGAGGCCATTCGGCCCATCGAGCCTGCACCAACAGCAATCCCACCCAGGCCCTATCCACGTAACCCCACATATTTACCCTCCTAATCCCCCTGACGCTGAGGGAAAATTTAGTCTGGCCAATGCACCCAACCAGCACATCTTTGGACTGTGGGAGGAAACCGGAGCACCCGGAGGAAACCCACGCAGACACGGGGAGAATGTGCAGACTCCGCACTGACAGTAATCCAAGGCGGGAATCGAACCCGCGTCCCTGGCGCTGTGGGGCAACACTGTGCCACCATGCTATGAGTACTGATGATCATCATTCAGAAACAAAGGGGAAAAAGGGCGGCGCGGTAGCACAGTGGTTAGCACTGCTGCTCCACAGCTCCAGGGATCTGGGTTCGATTCCCGGCTTGGGTCACTGTCTGTGTGGAGTTTGCACATTCTCCTCGTGTCTGCGTGGGTTTCCTCCGGGTGCTCCGGTTTCCTCCCACAGTCCAAAGATGTGCGGGTTAGGTTAATTGGCCATGCTAAAAATTGCCCTTAGTATCCTGAGATGTGTAGGTTAGAGGGATTAGTCGGTAAATCTGTAGGGATATGGGGGTAGGGCCTGGGTGGGATTGTGATCGGTGTTGACACGATGGGCCGAATGGCCTCTTTCTGTACTGTAGGGTTTCTATGATTTCTTTCTATGAAAAACAAGCATTTCTATCGCACCTTTCACAGCCTGAGGACATTCTAAAGCACTTCACATTCAGTCAAGTACATGCGAGGTATCGTCACGATTGGAATGTAAAAACGCGGCAGCCAATCTACCAGCTTATGCTTTTTATTATTAATATCCAGTCTCAACTTAATGTTAAATTGGTGGAGTTTCAATATTTATTAGACATCGCTGCAACGCTAAAGACCATGTAGTATGAGAAACATAAATCAGGCATTCGCTGGAATATGAAAGGCTTGCAAGTCTTGCATTTATATAGCACCGTTCACAACCTCAGGACATCTGAAAACATTTTACTTTACAGCCAATGAATTCTTTTTGAAAAGTAGGGTGTGATCTTACTGGCCGTTCACGCCACACTCCCGCTGCAGCGAGAGCGGAAAATTTGGCGCCCAGCCAAATCTCCGTTCATTGATAGATAGATAGATACCCTACAGTGCAGAAAGAGGCCCTTCGGCCCATCGAGTCTGCACTGACCACAATACCGCAAAGGCCCTATCCCCACATCCCACCCACTAATCCCTCTAACCTAGACATCTCAGGACTCGAAGGGGCAATTTTAGCATGGCCAATCAACCTAACCTGCACATCTTTGGACGGTGGGAGGAAACCGGAGCACCCGGAGGAAACCCACGCAGACACGAGGAGAATGTGCAAACTCCACACAGACAGTGACCCTAGCCATGAATCGAACCCAGGTCCCTGGAGCTGTGAAGCAGCAGTGCTAACCACTGTGCTACCGTGCCGCCCATTGCAGCGGGATGGGAAAATCCCACCAGTGTGAATGGCCATAAGATTCCAGCCTCAGTCATTGTTGCAAAGTAAGAAACACAGCAGCCAAGTTATGCACAGCAAGCTGCCACAGACAGTAATGTGATCATGACCAGGTAATCTGGCAGTGAACGAGGTTCCTGGTCAGTTGCGTTGGCAAGGTTTGTTCATAGACATTTCTGCCAGAGTTGATGGGTTACTTATGTGGTGTGAAGTGTGTTTTGACAGAACGGACTTAGCTTGCACACACAGTTCGAAAGGTTGTCGTAATGACATGTTACTATTTAAAATCCTGGAACCTACAGTGCAGAAGGAGGTCCATTGAGCCTGCACTGACAACAATCCTACCCAGGTACTGTCCTATCCCCGTAACCCCACATATTTACCCTCCTGGTCCCCCTGATACCAAGGAGCAATTCAGCATTGCCAATCCACCTAAACAGCACATCTTTGGACTGTGGGTGGAAACCGGAGCACCCGGAGGAAACCCACACAGACAAGGGGAGAATGTGCTGACTCAGCACAGACAGTGACCTGAGCCGGGAATTGAACCCGGATCCCTGGCGTTGTGAGGCAGCGGTGCTAACCACTGTGGCACCGTGGTGCACAGTTATTCTGTAGAAGTGCATGTGTTCCGTCTGCCCTTTCGAGGGATGGGAATAGAACTGTCTGTATGATTAATGCTCTTTCTAGGTGATCTATTAAATGATTTGTGATAGTTCCTGGGATTAGCTACTTGGAAATACTGAGCCTCGACTGTATAATTCTGTTGTAGTCAGCCTAATATGTTTAGCCTCGCAGAGTTAAAAAGTTGCTGATGTCTTTAAAGCTGTATTTATAGTGCCATTGATAGCTCCACAATAAAACCAGTTTATTCAGCAAATGACAACACTGCTTGTCTTTAACTTTTTTAGTTTAAAGTTTATTTATTGGTGTCACAAGTAGACTTACATTAACACTGCAATGAAGTTATTGTGAAAATCCTCTGTTCGCCCACACTCCGGCGCCTGTTCGGGTACACTGAGGGAGAATTTAGCATGGTCAATGCACCGAACCAGCACCTCTTTTGGAGGAAACCAGAGTATCCGGAGGAAACCCATGCAGACACAGGGAGGACGTGCAGACTCTGCACAGATAATGACCCAAGCCGGGCATTGAACCTGTGTCCCTGGGGCTGTGAGGCAGCAGTGATAACCACTGTGATAGACAAAGAAAAGTGGTTTCCATTCGCTGACGGCATAAGGACTAAGGGGCACAGATTTAAGGTTTTGGGCAACAGATGCAACGAAAATCATAGAATCCTTCAGTGCAGAAGGAGGCCATTCGGCCCATTGAGTCTGCACTGACCACAATCCCACCCAGGCCCTAGCCCATAACCCCAAGCATTTACCCTAGGTAGCCTCCCTGACACTAAGGAGCAATTTATCATGGCCAATCGATCTAGCCCGCACATCTTTGGACTGTGGGAGGAAACCCGAGCACCCGGAGGAAACCCACGCAGACACGGGGAGAATGTGCAAACTCCACACAGACAGTGATCCAAGCCGGGAATCGAACCCGGAACCCTGGCGCTGTGAGGCAGCAGTGCTAACCACTGTGCCACCATGCAAAGAACATTATTACCCAGTGGTCCATAACAACCTGGAACTCACTGTCCACAAGGGTGGTGGAATCAATGATTTCCAAAGGAAATTGGATGGGCACTTGAGGGGAATAAACTTCAATGCTGTGGGGATGGAGTGGGGGAGGGGGTCTAGCTGGATTGAGCTGGCACGAAGTTGAGAGACCAAGTGGCCTCCTTCTGTGTTGCAGATGACTCTATGACTGGAATTCCTGGAAGCTGTTTGAAGGATTAATCCCCACATTGATGTGCCTGTGTGTGCTTCTGATTTGCTTTTCAAAAAGCAGTAAATACTGTTGGGGAGGCGGTGAGGTACTGGCATTGCCACTGGACTAGTAATCCTGAGACCCGACATATGGCTCTGAGGACCTGGGTTTGAATCCCACCACGGCAGATGGTGAAATCTGCCCCGTAGAGTCCAAAGATGTGTGGGTTAGTGGGGTTAGCAGGGTAAATACGTGGGGTCATGGGGATAGAATGGGATTGTTGTCAGTACAGGCTTGATGGGCTGAATGGCCTCCTGCTACACTGTAGTGGTTATATGATGACGAACTGGACCTCAGATTTCCGAGTCCATAAGACTCAGTAACTCATTGAGTATTGTCAATAACCCTCCAGATTGATATCCCATGCACCCCATAATAGACACCCAAACATACTGACCAACAATCTGACTCCAAAGTCTTTTGACTTTAAGGCTCTCGGATCTAAGGGGCTTACAGGAATCAGGAAAAATGCTATATTTATTCATGTGGATACACTTTGTTAGAATGAGATTACAGCAAGGAAACAGTGCACGCAGACCAAATGGTCCCAACCAGTTATTCACTACACAAAACTCCCATTGCATCTAATTCCAGCAAACTGTTGCTTTGCTGCTTTTCCCAAAAAAGGGGGCTTTTTTTGGCAGTCAACGTAGCGCCATCATTTTAACTGTGAAAAGTGACAGGGTAGCACAGTGGTTAGCACTGCTGCTTCACAGCGCCAGGGACACGGGTTCAATTCCCGGCTTGGATCACTGTCTGTGTGGAGTCTGCATGTTCTCCCCGTGTCTGCGTGGGTTTCCTCTGGGTGCTCCGGTTTCCTCCCACAGTCTGAAAGACCTGCTGGTTAGATGCATTGACCCGAACAGGCGCCGGAGTGTGGCGACTAGGGGAATTTCACAATAACTTCATTGCAGTGTTAACGTAAGCCCTACTTGCGATTAGTAAACAAATAAAATTCCTTTTTTCTTAAATCGCAGGTCGGTAAAGCACATTCAAAGCGGGGAATGCTACGTTGGGTTCCTGGTACTTGTGACATATGTACATATGTGTGTTGGCGTTATGGGGTGCATACTGTCTCTTTAAGAGTGTGGGCCAGGTGACCTCCTGGGGGATTCGCTGTGGAACCCAGTTAAGCAGTCCAGGATTGCACACTGTAATAAAGAGTTCCCCAGTGTCTACGTTACGAGGCCTACTTTGTGGTTCTACTGGCACAACTCTTCGCTTACGGCATTCATAACAGTACTAAGGTGATGATAAACTGATGCAGAGAGCCAGGTGCAGTTGGACGTGCCTTATAATAGAGTAAAAAGCTTCACTCTTTCCAATGAACACAGCATGGGTTGGAATTGTAAATCGAGAATGTGGCAGTGAAGAGTTTTATTGTTCCTTCTAAACCTCCGGGCTGCCGATAGCCAGGGGTTGCAGGATTTAGTACATGTTTTAGAATTTAGTACAAATCTAATGATCTGATCAAATGTGTAATTTTTACGAGGCTAAAATACTGTGTGAGATTTTAGCCCCCCCACCGCAGCGTGTTTTGGGACAGCGACCCACCATTGGTCATTCGTGGAATGGTCCGGGCCCACCAATGTCCAGGGATTTTTCCATGGCTTGCACCTGTGGCAATCTACCACAAGAATTGGTGCATAGTGGCACAATGGTTAGCACTGCTGCCTCACAGCGCCAGGGTCCCAGGTTCAATTCCGGCCTCGGGTCACTATCTGTGTGGAGTTTGTCCATTCTCCCCATGTCTGCATGGGTTTCCTCCAGGAGCTCCGGTTTCATAGATCACAGAACATAGAAACCTACAATGCAGAGGGAGACCATTCGGCCCGTCGAGTCTACACCGACCACAATCCCACCCAGGCCCTGTCCCCATAACCCCATGCATTTACCCTAGCTAGTCCCCCTGGCACTGAGGGGTGATTTTAGCATGGCCAATCCACCTAACCTGCACATTTTTGGACTGTGGGAGGAAACCGGGGCACCCGGAGGAAACCCACGCAAACACGGGGAGAACGTACAAACTCCACACAGACAGTGACCCAAGCCGGGAATCGAACCCGGGTCCCTGGAGCTGTGAAGCAGCAGTGCTAACCACTGTGCTACCATGCCACCCCACACTCCAAAAATGTGCGGATTAGGTTGATTGGCCACGCTAAATTGACCCTAATTTTAGGGGGATTAGCAGGGTAAATATGTGGGAATCAGGCCTGGGTGGGATTGTGGTCGGTGCAGACTTGATGGGCCGAATGGTCTCCTTCTGCACTGCAGGGATTCTATGATTCCAAGGAGGCACCATCGGTGGGACTGGAAGATGGTAGGGGCCTGAGAATTTCAGCCATTGATTTTTTTCTTCGTATTGTTTTATGCGATGTAGGCATCGCTGGCCAGGCTGGCATTTTTGTTTCCCATCCCTGCTTGTCCTTGCCCTTTCGGTGACCACGACACCACACAACCCTGCCACAGCAACCTCTGCAAGACGTGCCGGATCATCGACACGGATGCCATCATCTCACGTGAGAACACCATCCACCAGGTACACGGTACATATACTTGCAACTCGGCCAACGTTGTCTACCTGATACGCTGCAGGGAAGGATGTCCCGAGGCATGGTACATTGGGGAAACCATGCAGACGCTGCGACAACGGATGAATGAACACCGCTCGACAATCACCAGGCAAGAGTGTTCTCTTCCTGTTGGGGAACACTTCAGCGGTCACGGGCATTCGGCCTCTGATCTTCGGGTAAGCGTTCTCCAAGGCAGCCTTCACGACACACGACAGCGCAGAGTCGCTGAGCAGAGACTGATAGCCAAGTTCCGCACACACGAGGACGGCCTCAACCGGGATCTTGGGTTCATGTCACACTGTCTGTAACCTCCATGACTTGCCTGGGCTTGCAAAACCTCACTAACTATCCTGGCTGGAGACAATACACATCTCTTTAACCTGTGCTTAACCCTCTCTCCACTCACATTGTCTGTACCTTTAAGACTTGATTACCTGTAAAGACTCGCATTCCAACCATTATTTTGTAAATTGAGTTTGTGTCTTTATATGCCCTGTTTGTGAACAGGACTCCCACTCACCTGATGAAGGGGCAGCGCTCCGAAAGCTAGTGGCTTGTGTTAGCAAATAAACCTGTTGGACTTTAACCTGGTGTTGTGAGACTTCTTACGTTTTTTCCCCCACAGGGAGTGCAGCAAAGTTTGACCACATGATTCCTGGGACGGTGGTACTGACCTATGAGGAGAGATTGAGTCAGTTCGGATTGTATTCGCTGGAGTTCAGAAGAGTGAGAGGGGAACTCACCTAAAGCTATAACATTCTAAGAGGACTAGAGAGGGCAGATGCAGACAGGGTGTTCCTGATGGTGGGGGAGTCCAGATCCAGGGGGCCACAGTCTAAGGATAAGGGTTAAACCTTTTAGGGCTGAGATGAGGAGAAGATTTCTTCACCCAGAGAGTGGTGAATGTGTGGAATTCACTACCACAGCCAGTTGAGGCCAAAACATTGTGTGATTTCAAGAAAGAATTAGATTAGAATTTGGGCGTCATGGTGGCACAATGGTTAGCACTGCTGCCTCACAGCGACAGAGACCCGTGTTCGATTCCTGAATTGAGTCACTTTCTGTGTGTAGTTTGCACATTCTCCTCATGTCTGCGTGGGTTTCCTCCGGGCGCTCCAGTTTCCTCCCACAGTCCAAACATATGCAGGTTAGGTTGATTGGCCATGCTAAGTTGCCCCTTAGTGTCACGGGGGCTAGTAGGGTCAATACATGGAGCTACGGGGATAGGTCGGAGGGATTGTGGTCGATGCAGACTCGATGGGCCGAATGGCCTCCTTCTGCACTATAGGGATTCTATGTATCTCTGTATCTGTATAGCTCTTGGGGCGAAGGGGGTCAAAGGATTTTGGGGGGGAAAGCGGGATCAGGATATTGAGTTGGATGATCAGCCAGGATCATAATGAACGTTGGAGCAGGCTCGAAGGGCCTCCTCCTGCTCCTATTGTCTATGTTTCTCTGTTGGGAAGTGGTGAGCTGCCTACTTGTAATATGATACATTTGGATCCCCTTAAGTGGGTGCAGCAGAATTAAATAACTTTTGTTGCTAAGGCACGTCGGTGCCTCAGTCTAACCAAACTCTCATTAGTCCCGTCCTCCTCTGAATGACTCAGAATGCCCAACGGAAGAAAAAATATTACCCTGCACTCCTGCCAAGTATTCACCTCACCTATTCTTGCGTTCACCCCTCTCTGCGTAACTTGTGAGGTGTCTTCTCAATTTCAGGTATGAATACAATTAGGCAAAACACAAATAGCATTTATATTCCTGCACACAGGGGAAAGATATGAGACACACAACTCTGGAGTCCCTGTCAGCTTATTGTAATGAAAGATTTTCATGGTGTCTGGTTACCAATTAAAGGAAATTAGAATTGTTATTTTATTCCTTTCAATATTTCTTTGCATATTACAATGTTTCTTCAGCTGGAACCTGTAAGTGTTATAGTTTGTGATCTCCCTTATTCTCTCAACTCCTGCTTTCTGCTTTATTTAACATACACCTTGTCTGTGTTACTGTCTGCAGCCAACGCAGACTTCGTTTTTGTATTTATTCATGGGATGTGGGCGTCGCCGGCTGGGCCAGCATTTGTTGCCCACTCCTGAGAGCAGTTGCTGTAGGTCTGTGGGCCCGGAGTCACAGATAGGTCAGACTGGGTAAGGATGGCAGATTTCCTTCACCAAAGGGGCATCAGTGAACCAGATGGGTTTTTAACGACAATCGCCAATGGTTTCATGGTCCATCGCGGGACTTTTAATTCCAGGGCACGGAAATCGGAACGGGCGAGGGGCGGACAATGGGAATGTCCGTTGATCTCGGGTGGTATTTTACGGTTATATACTCACATAGGGAGGGACTTGGGGGTTCAAGGGCACATGAAGGTGACAGGACATACTGAGAGAGTAGTTTGTAAAGCATATGGAGTTGTGGACTTCATAAATAACAGCACTTAATACAAAATATAGAATCATAGAATCCCTACAGTGCAGAAGGAGGCCATTCAGTCCATCGAGTCTGCACTGACTCTCCGACAGAGTATTTTACTCAGGCCCAATCCACAGCCCTTTCCCTGTAGCCCTGCAGATTTGCCATGGCCAATCCCCCATCACCTACACATCTCTGCGCACTAAGGGGCAATTCAACATGGCTAATCCCCTTAACCTTCACATCTTTGGGCATTTAGGGGCAATTTAGCACGGCTAATCCCCCTAACCTACACATCTTTGGACTATGGGAGGAAACTGGAGCACCTGGAGCAAACCCACGCAGACATGGGGAGAACATGCAAACTCCACACAGACAGTCGCCCAAGGCCAGAATCAAACCCGCCTCCCTGGTGCTGTGAGGCAGCAGTGCTAACCACGGTGCCATCATGAGTATGTTCCTGTGCTGCAATTTTCTTTGTAAGAAGTTTCACAACGCCAGGTTGAAGTCCAACAGGTTTATTTGGAATCATGTGCTTTTGGAGCGCTGCTCCTCCCTGAGCTGAGTCACTCACTGATGAAGGAGCAGCGCTCCGAAAGCTCGTGATTCCAAATAAATCTGTTGGACTTTAACCTGGTGTTGTGAAACTTCTTACTGTGCCTACACCCAGTCCAACACCGACATCTCCACATCACCACACTTTCCTTTGTTCTTTGTTCTCTTGTTCTAATGTCCTTTCGGGAAGGAAACCTATTGGCCGATATGTGACTCCAGAGCCACAGCAATGTGGTTGACTCTTAAATGCCCTCAGGAATGGGCAATAAATGTTGGCCCAGCCAGCGACACCCACATCCCATGAATTAATTTAAAAAAACACACTCAGGCATTAAGGTAGTGAAAGGTTACCAGGGGTAGGCAGGAATAAGACTCTCAAGACAGAGTTGAGGAGGAACTTCTTCTCCCAGAGGGTGGTGAATCTCTGGAATTCTCTGCCCACTGAGGTGGTGGAGGCTACCTCGCTGAATATGTTTAAAGCGCGGATGGATGGATTCCTGATCGGTAAGGGAATTAAGGGTTATGGGGATCAGGCGGGTAAGTGGTACTGATCCACGTCAGATCAGCCATGATCTTATTGAATGGCGGGGCAGGCTCGAGGGGCTAGATGGCCTACTCCTGCTCCTATTTCTTATGTTCTTATGTAATAGGTTGTTGAGGTTAAAATTAGATCAACCGTGATCTTGTTGAATGGCAGAACAGGCTGAGTGGCCTACTTCTTATCGATAGACACATGACCAGATGGGGAACAGAGGGATACAGGCAGTTGGGCTGGATAGGACAATGTGATCGGCACAGGTTTGGAGGGCCGAAGGGCCCTGTTCTTGTACTGTACTGCTCTTTCTTCTTTGTCCTGCTCCTAAATTTGTATGTTTGTACATTTGTGTGATAACAACTTGCCGCGTGGAAAGATTTCTCCTGATTTCTTTTACCAGTTATGTTAAATTTCAATCCTCCAGCCAATGTCTCCCTATCGAGTCTATCAAAGTCCCTCGTAATTTCCAATATCTTTATTAAATCTGCTTGTAATCTTCCCTGCTCTAAGCAGAACAATCCTGGCTTCTTCAATCTCTCCAGGTGATTGAAATCCCTGTCTCACTCGAACACCATTCACTCAATGCCAGGTATATTTGTTTTAACGCTGTAATTTAACTCTAAGCTCCAGGTTTAAAATCATTTTAAAAGATTTATTACGGGGATGTTGACATTGTTGGAAGGTAACTGGAATTACCCCTGATTTTAAACACTGCATTTATGCATGACTGTCTTCCAGCTCACTGTGTTCCATACTATTACCCATCCCCATTCTCTCATAGCACCATGAGATGTAGGAGTAGAGGCAGGCCATTTGTCCATCTCGTCTGCCCCACGATGCTCTGCTCTCATACTTAATTCTAATTTTATTTCTGCTTAAACTCTTGCAGAGTTGGATGAAAAATCAGTCCTCAATGCTGACACCTGGGTTAGATAAAACTGACAATTGTAAAGATCACTAGTGTCATAGAACCATAGAGGTTTACAGCATGGAAACAGGCCCTTCGGCCCAACTTGTCCATGCCACCCTTTTTTTTAACCACTAAGCTAATCCCAATTGCCTGTGTTTGGTCCATATCCCTCTAGACCCATCCTTCGCCATGTCACATTGCTATGTCAGATTAAGCTACGATTTAGTAATGGCTGAAACACGGGGATGGTCAGTGTCCGTGTTACCAGAGCAGTTGTGTTCATGACACATGGGTCAGGCTGCAGAGAATCTGAAAACAGAAGGCCGCACTGAACTTGAAATCTAACTTTCGCACGATAAGGCCCACCCTTACTGTGAAAAGGTTACTGGCGCAGAAAATGTCTGGGGATTGCAAACTCCAGCAAATCAGCAGCTCTTAAAGGATTACAGCTTGACACCGGACAGCAAGTTGTAACAATGGCGGAAACGTAGATTCATCTGATCACAACAGCGCAGCGGTGAGTTGGGAGGAGACTGCCATTTTGAATGCTGAAGAGTTGGAGGTTCAGTATAGACCATAAGTCCATAAGACTATAAGACTGTAAGACATAGGAGCAGAATTAGGCCATTCGGCCCATCGAGTCTGCTCCGCCATTCAATCATGGCAGATTTTATTTTCCTCATCCCCATTCTCCTGCCTTTTCCCCATAACCCCTAAGTGTAGCAGCGAGGGACGCGGAAGGTCACACTCCCCACCTTCTCCATGGACACATGTTACAAGGATATTTTGAGTCAATTTCCACGCCTTCCCCATGGAAACAAGGTGGCATGGTGGCACAGTGGTTAGCACTGCTGCCTCACAGCACCAGGGACCTGGGGTTCGATTCCCGGCTTGGGTCACTGTCTCTACAGAGTCTGCACATTCTCCCCATGTCTGCGTGGGTTTCCGTTGGGTTCTCCGGTTTCCTCCCACAGTCCGAAAGACGTGCTGGTTAGGTGCATTGGCCATGCTAAATTCTCCCTCAGTGTACCCGAACAGGTGCTGGAGTGTGGCGACTTGAGGATTTTCACAGTAACTACATTGCAGAGTCATATGGTCTTCTTCGGTGCTGTATGAGTCTATGATTGTGGAGACGTTGGTTGGTTAGCTCATCCGACAGGTTCTATATCATCCCCAGCCCCCTCCTTCCCAAACTACAGGGGTAAGGTTGTTGGGAACGATCGCACAGTGCCTATGTGATTAGCAACCCAGAGCTTTGGGCTAATAATCAGGAGCTTAAATCCCATCACAACCGTTGAAGAATTTGAAGCCAATTAAACAAATTTAAAATAATATTAGAATGTAAAGTTATGATTAATAATGGTGACCATGCCATTACAGATCGATTGCAAAAACCCACCTGGTTCACTAATGTTCTTTCGGGAAGGAAACTTGCTGCCCTTACCTGCTGTGGCCCGTACATGACTCCTAACCGTCCTCTGAAGTGGCCTAGCAATTCGCTTAGTTATACCGAGCCACCATACAAAAAAGTCACTGCGGTGACCCGGGGCAAGGGGTGACCTGCCCGGGGACTCACCCCTATAGGCAGTCGAGGGCTGGAGTGTGAGGAGTGCAGGTCATCAATAAACCCTATTATTCCTGTAGCCTGTCTCACTCTGAGTTCTTTGGAGCTACCCCTCCCCGGTAGTCTCAGACTGAACACTGGGTTACGGAGATAGGGCCTGGGTGGAATTGTTGTCGGTGTGGGCTTGATGGTCCAAGTGGCCTCCTTCTGTACTGTAAGGATTCTATGATTCTATGATTCTAAGATACGCTTCGTGTTGGGCATTCGTAAGTGTGGCTTGTTTCAATTTAAAATGAGGAAATATTTATCGCACAATGCATGGTGTAATTCCTGTGTTAACACAGCCCATTAGTGTGGATAAAAATAGCACATTATTGCAGGTGAACAGGATGGTGCTAATTTGCTGGAATGTTTTACCAATTTAAACTTGGAAGTCATGCGTCAATGGAATACGACACTGTTCAAGAAGTGCTCATTTGTGCATGGGATTGTTGCTTGAGGTGCTCGAGAGGTTCAAGTCTTTTGCATGTCGCAGTTCAGATATTACAGGTTCAAAGAAGAGGAGCTGGTTACATGATGTGAACAGTTTGTATGTAGTTGCCTGACTAAGCCATGGTTGTACAGTGTATCATACTGAGACCTGTGCCTTCTAAAAGCTTAATAAATAGAGGCAGAGAGTAAAGAAGTCAAGACTGTTGTGTAATGCGGGGCGTAACCCCTTTAAGCGGATGGGTCAGGTGATCTGGGGAAAGGGTTGACCTGCCCGGGGACCCACCCCTACAGGTAGTTGAGGGCTGGAGTGCGAGGAGTACAGGTCATCAATAAATCCGATTGTTCCTGTGGCTATTCCCCGCACCCCCCAACCCTCCCCTCCACCCTTCCCCCTCCGCGCCCCCCCCCCCGACCCCCCCAACCCCAACCTCCCCGGTAGTCTCAGACTTAACACTAGCGGTAAGATCGGTACCTTGCTTCCACGGCTGTGAGGGAGGAGCAAGGATTTTCTTTGGTAAACCTGTATAAAACAGTGCAGCCCAACGACCAGAGTCCACGACTTCTCTCCTTGACCCTGACTCACGAGGATGGGGAACAAATGCTGGCTTTGCCCGTGATGCGCCACATCACGGTGGCACGGTGGCACAGTGGTTAACACAGCTGCCTCACAGCTCCAGGGACCTGGGTTTGATCCCTGGCTTGGGTCACTGCCTGTGTGGTGTTTGCAAATTCTCCCCATGTCTGCGTGGGTTTCCTCCGGGTGCTCCGGTTTCCTCCCACACTCCAAAGATGTGCGGGCTAGGTGCATTGGCCATTGCTAAATTGTCCCTTAGTGTCCCGGGATGCGTAAGTTAGAGGGATTAGCGGGGTAAATATGTGGGGTTACGGGGTCGGGGCTGTGGTCGGTGCAGACTCGATGGGCCGAATGGCCTCCTTCTGCACTGTAGAGATTCTATGATTCCTATGATTATGATCAAATGAAAATATGAAATAACGAGTTGGGAGGGGAGAAGTGAATAGAAAGACAGACCCAGTAACTGACAAGGGAAAGAAGTTGAGGGAACCATGTAAATCGATGTTACATAACTGGGTACATAAAGTATATTAATTTCCACTCTTTTATTGAAAACTATACAGGTATGACCAAACATAATGACACATTTTAATATCCTATTACAAAACTCATTTTTTATTATTCATATATGTCCAAATGAAGGAAATTCTACTGAACCATGGAGTAATGATTGTCTACAGAACTGCACCTGAATTCTTTTTCCCCACAGATTATGACATACGATGGGTTTTCCAACTCTGACATGTAAAAAAAAAAGAACAATTTCTATTTTCCTTCCCTTTGCAGCCTGCAGTGAGTGGTCAAACAGCCCAGAAAGCGTAATGATCCAGGAAAAAGTACTTCCTCGCAATTTTTGGAGAGGACAGAAGGTTCCATTAATTTAATTAGCTTTGCTCATGCTTTTAGTTTGTCCGTATATTCTGGAGTTGAGTTACAATCAGCATGTACTCCCATGCCTGAATCTGGCCCAGCGTACAAACTGGCTCAGACGCGATAGGGCTTGGCTTCATTTTGTTTCACTTATAAATATATCAACGCGTAACAAATAAAAAAAAACGATAAATTCTCCTGTACAAATCAGAAGAGATAATGTTTATAACAGAGCACTGCTGTCATTCTATGTTTCGTTTTCTAAAAAAGTTAAGCAAATGCTCGCAATCCGTTTCTTTTGTGTGTTTTTTTCCATGGGAATTCAGATGTAACTGTACCACTTAAAAAGAGGCAAAGTAAGACTCTTAAAAAATGGTTTCGTATTTACATTTTCTTTTTTAATCTCCAGCCCCACCTCCCGAAACTGTTCCGCGGCTTACAAAAAAAAAATCAATCATTCCGACGGTTGGGATTAAGAGTTCATACTGTCCTTGGAGCTGCCGTACATGTCTGCCAGTTTCTTGAAGCGGGGTCCCCAGTCACTGAGGTAATCATAATTCTGATCCGACGCTGAAGTAATGGACTCCAAGGAGCTGAGCGACTCTGCCACCGAGCCGTTCCCCTCGAAGGCGTACGTCTGCAGAGAGTCATAGGGCGGAGCGCAGGGATCGGTGTCCGCGCCCTTCATCCGCTCCCAGATAAATTCCCTGAACATAACGTTATCGGGAGACAGCTTGTGCGCCGCTTTGGAAAAGAGCTGGATTTCGGGCGTCACGTCCCGGCGCACTTTCACCTCCTGGATGAAGTTGAGGTTCCGCAGCGTGGCCATGTCGAAAGCTTCCGTGTCCTCCTCGCCACCTCCCTCGTCGTCGTACCTGACGATGTTTTCCCGGATGTCCTTCTCTTCGTCAAATATCAAAGGCTCCTTCTTGCGTCTCCTCAGTGTCACAATGAGCAACACCAGCACTGCAACACATACACAGAGCAAAGAGAACATTCAAAATCTGCCTCACCAGGGGTACAGATGCAGAAGGAGGCCATTTTCCCCCTCGAGCCTATTCCATCATTCTGTCATGGAGGGTCTCTATACTAACTCCACCTTCACTTGCTTTGGCTCCACTACTATGTAGGAGGCCTTGTGCCACAGTGGGTTAGCGCCCCTACCTCTGAGCCAGGAGCTCTGGGTTCGAGTCCCATTAAGAGTTTTAACAACACCAGGTTAAAGTCCAACAGGTTTATTTGGTAGCAATTGCCATTAGCTTTCGGAGCGCTGCTCCTTCGTCAGATGGAGTGGATATCTGCTCGCAAACAAGGCACACAGAGACACAAAATCAAGTTACAGAATACTGATTAGAATGCGAATCTTTACAGCTAATCAAGTCTTAAAGATACAGATAATGTGAGTGGAGGGAGCATTAAGCGCAGGTTAAAGAAATGTATCTTGTCTCCACACAGGACAGCCAGTGAGATTCTGCAAGTCCAGGAGGCAAGCTGTGGGGGTTACCGATAGTATGACATGAACCCAAGATCCCGGTTTAGGCCGTCCTCATGTGTGCGGAACTTGGCTATCAGTTTCTGCTCAGCGACTCTGCGCTGTCGTGTGTCGTGAAGGCCGCCTTGGAGAACGCTTACCCGAAGATCAGACGCCGAATGCCCGTGACAGCAGTCACCTGTGCCTAATGTTCCCTCCACTCACATTGTCTGTATCTTTAAGACTTGATTAGCTGTAAAGATTCGCATTCTAATCAGTATTCTGTAACTTGATTTTGTGTCTCTGTGTGCCTTGTTTGGGAGCAGATATCCACTCCATCTGACGAAGGAGCAGGGCTCCAAAAGCTAATGGCATTTGCTACCAAATAAACCTATTGGACATTAACCTGGTGCTGTTAAAACTCTTACTGTGTTTACCCCAGACTAACGCCGGCATCTCCACTTCGAGTCCCATCCCAGGACTTGGTGGTCAAGGAAGGTCCGTTCATAACGTGGTCAAACAGATTGAGTGTGTCAACCTGTAAATCCTTCCAAACACGCCAATGGCTGACGGTAAGATTGGGAGAGAATCCGGGTCAGTCACGCTTGATGTGGTGTGGTGCCCCTCAATCTATAAACCCCTGGTAACAGACTAGCAATCTGTCCTGGGATTTACTAGCCATGGAAACAGATGAAATTCTGCGATGACGCAACAAGGCCAACTGCGAACCTCAAACAAGAATTCCCATTTCAAACATTCATAATGGTGCAAAAGCGAAATCGTTAAAGATACACGACATACCTAGTAGTGTCAGGACACAGGCCAAGATGGCAATGAGAGCTCCAGTGCTAAGGCCAGCGGGCAGGACAAAAGCTTCGGCGTTGCATGAGTGGGCGATGCCCTCGCTGTCGCAGCCGCAGACGCGGACAGTCAGAGTGTTGGTGCTGCTCAGAGATGGCGTCCCGTTGTCCACAATTACAATGGGCAGGAAGTAGACTGCTTGCTCCTGTCGACTGAACCCAGCTCTTCGAGTCACAATTGTGGCCGTGTTATCTAAACAGTTTTTTTGGAAAAATCATCAGGCTATTTTTATATAGAATTCCATAGAACTGTGCACAACAAAGAAATTCAACCTAACATGTCCATGATGGTGTTTCACCAGCACACCAACAGCTCCATTTTCTCAGACTAAGGAAATTTGGCCTGTCAGCTACGACTCTCACCAACCTTTACAGATGCACCATAGAAAGCAACCTTTCTGGTTGTATCACAGCTTGGCTCCTGCTCCACAAGAAACTACAAGGGGTCGTGAACATAGCCCAATTCATCATTCAAACCAGCTTCCCATCCATTGACTCTGTCTACACTTCCTGCTGCCTCGGCAAAGCAGCCAGCAAAATTAAGGACCCCACACACCCCGGACATTCTCTCTTCCACCTTCTTCCATCAGGAAAAAGATACAAAAGTCTGAGGTCACGTACCAACCGACTCAAGAACAGCTTCTTCCCTGCTGCCGTCAGACTTGTGAATGGACCGACCTCACATTAAGTTGATCTTTTTCTACACCCTCGCTATGTCTGTAACACTACATTCTGCAACTCTCTCCTTTCCTTCTCTATGAATGGTATGCTTTGTCTATATAGTGCACAAGAAACAATACTTTTCACTGTATGTTAATACATGTGACAATAATAAATCAAATCAAATTCTGCTCCTACTCTACTTCCTCAAGCCCCATCAACATCATCTTTTAACCCTTTCCCACTCGTCAACTTGTCTAATTTCGCCTGAAAGGCATCAGTGCTATTTTGTTTTCATTGATGGGACATGAGCGTCGCTGGCCAACCAGCATTTATTGTCCATCCCTAGTTGCCCTTGGGAAGGTGGTGGTGAGCTGCCATCTTGAATCGCTGCAGTCCATGTGACCCACAATGCCGTTAGGGAGGGAATTCCAGGATTCTGACCCAGTGATTGCGAAGGAATGGCCGATATATTTCCAGGTCAGGATGGTGAGCGGCTTGGAGGGGAACTTGCAGCTGGTGGTGTTCCCATGTATTTGCTGCCCTTGTCCTACCTGCCACAACCGCGCCAAGTCGCAGCAAGTTCCACATTTTAAACACATTCTCGTAGAAAAATTCCCTCCGGAATTCGCCATTGGAGTTTTAGGTGGCCATCTTATTGTAAAAAATCACCATAGTCCCAGATGACCATAGGCTGATCTCTCCTTTGAGGGAGAGAGCTAACTGATGGTGATTTAACCTGAGGATCATCACACCTCAGGCAAAGGCCAAGGTTGAGAAGGTGGGGCCTTCATGGATAACCTCAGCCAGTATGGATATTGAACCTGCGCTGTTGACGGTGCTCTGAGATATTTACGATGGCAATGTAGTTAGCACTGCTGCCTCATAGCGCCAGGGACCCGAGTTCGATTCCAATCATGGGTGACTGTGTGGAGTTTACATGTTCTCCCCGTGTCCGGGTGCTCCGGTGTCCTCCCACACTCCAAAGATGTGCAGGTTAGGTGGATTGGCCATGCTATATTGCCCCTTAATGTCCCAGGGTGTGTGGGTTAGATGGATTAACCATGGGAAATGTGTGGGGTCACGGGGACAGAACTAGGAGATGACCTGGGTAAGATACTCTGTCAGAGAGTCGGTACAGACTCAATGGGCCAAATGGCCTGCTTCTGCCCTGTAGGGAATTATGATATACGTACACATATATACTATATACATACAAATAGAGACATATACAATATGGGGCACAATGGCACAGTGGTTAGCACTGCTGCCTCACAGCACCAGGGACCCGGGTTCGATTACCACCTTGGGTGACTGTCTGTGTGGAGTTTGCACATTCTCCCTGTGTCTGTGTGGGTTTCCACTCACAGTCCAAAAATGTGTGGGTTAGGTGGATTGGCTGTGCTAAATTGCCTCTCAGTGTCAGGGAGGCTAGCTAGGGTAAATGCTTGGAGTTGTGGGGAAAGGACCTGAGTGGGATTGTGGTCGGTGCAGGCTCGATGGGCCGAATGGCCTCCTTCTGTTGGATTCTATGATTCTATGTATGTATAAATATATGGCTCCTGGTTTTCAGATAATAAATCTGATACAAAATATAACAATTATAAATTGCTTTCTGTATTCATTCAATGAACAATAGATACCCGTTATATTATATAAGTATATGCAACTCAGTGTAACATGTGATCCAGTGTTATACTCATTTGGCACAACACAGTGAACTATTGGATGTGACTTATTACGATGAAAGTCAGTGCCTATTAAATACTTCCATTTTCTCCCCACTTGTTTTACTTTAAATAGGCAGCAGAGAATTTGTCTTTTGCGTTCCTATCTCACTCAGTGGCTGGGCACGCCCTTGAGTACATTACAGCTTAATTATGAGGCACCCCGTCGTCATCCATCATTCGGCGACACAAGGACATGTTGTGCGGGTGTCACAGGTCCCCAGCATTTACGCACTTTGATTGATCAGCTCCAGGGCGAACAACATGTTTGCATTGAAAAGCCATTAACAGAGCAAAAAAAAACATTTTTGTCACACTGTCATATCACAATGTAAAATACGCGACATTAAGAAAAAGGTCACCTCTCTTTTCATGTCTTCCCAAACCAATTTACAGAATCATTTGCCCGTATTGCCAGAGAATAAAACATCGACGTTTCTCTTTTCTAAGCACCTCGCTTGAATTTTTTTGTTGTTTTCATTTCTGTTAGGTCACCTTGACCCGACCGATATAACGCTGGCAGGAAGTTGCGTAAAAGCCCAAATACCATTGAAATTTTAGACCGTTGACCAGATTAAGAGGGACGAACACAGGGAGGCATTTCTCTCCCGCTCCGCAGTGCGTGTTTGGCAGCACTGGGTGACGGTGCCCCGGGTGCTGGCAGAGCAATTTTATGGTGCCACCGTTGTCGACAGGGTTTCCTATTGAACGTACCCCTCACCTCCAGAAAACCCACGGCAGGGGTGCACTGGCGGGGACGGCACGGTGACACAGTGGTTAGCACTGCTGCTTCACAGCGCCAGGGACCCAGGTTCGATTCCCGGCTTGGGTCACTGTCTGTGTGGACTCTGCGCGTTCTCTCCATGTCTGCGTGGGTTTCCTTCGGGTGCTCCGGTTTCCTCCCACAGTCTGAAAGACGTGGTGGCTAGATGCATTGATCCGAACAGGTGCCGGAGTGTGGCGACTAGGGGAATTTCACAGTAACTTCATTGCAGTGTTAATGTAAGCCTTACTTGTGACAAATTAATAAACTTCACTTTACACTGTTCATGGGACCATAACATCCCCCCCCCCCTCCCCTCCTCCTCCAAGTGTGAATGGCAGCAAGATTTCAGCGATACCATTTCAAAGAATCGCTACATTGCAGCAGGAAGACACTTGGTCCATTAACTCTGCCTAATCCTAACCCCTAATCCACCAAACCTACACATCTTTGGACACTAAGGGTCAATTTAGCATGGCCAATCTACCTAACCTACACATCTTTGGACACAAAGGGGCAATTTAGCATGGCCTATCCACCTAACCTGCATATCTTTGGACACAAAGGGACAAGTTAGCATGGCCAATCAACTTAACCTGCAGATCTTTGGACACAGAGGGACAATTGAGCATGGCCAATCCACCTAACCCGCAGATCTTTGGACACAAAGGGGCAATTTAGCATGGCCTATCCACCTAACCTGCATATCTTTGGACACAAAGGGACAAGTTAGCATGGCCAATCCACTTAACCCGCAGATCTTTGGACTGTGGGAGGAAACTGGAGCACCTGAAGAAAACCCATGCAGACACGGGGAGAACGTGCAAACTCCGCACAGACAGTGACCCAAGCCGAGAATCGAACCCGGGTCCCTGTCGCTGTGAGGCAGCAGTGCTAACCACTGTGAAAAAGTTGCTTTGTGAAAATGAGGGATCACCTTCATCTAGGTGTACGCGATGATTCACAAAGAATCGTTACTGACCAGGCAGCTAATCCATATTTTTTATATTCCGACAGGGACCGATAAATCTATAACTGGTGTCCGGCAGCAAGAATGGGTTTGTTTTCTGCTCAGAGTCAGTGATAAACGTGTAAGAGAAAAGATATAAGCCACAAAACAGCGATTGACCCAGACATTAATGCAGCAGGATATCAATAGGTACCTTTGTTATCTTGCACCGTGAAGTTCAGGTTACTGGCAGCGCCGGGAGCAAGGGAAAAATAAAAATGGTGTCCGTTGGGTGGTTTATCTTTGTCCACTGCTCTGATTCGCTGTATTATCTGTAATTGCAGCAAAAGATTAGATTTGATTTGATTCCTGAAGCACCAGTGAAAGAACTCAACCGTTCCAGGTCAAATTCAGAAGGACAAGATAATTTCATGAGACAAATATACACTTGCAAAATCTTGTAAAGAGCCATGTAAGATAAAGGTATAAGGAAACAGAGGATGGGGAAACTACCAACTATTCAGTGCAGCTTTCCATAAATTACACCCAATCTGATAGATCTCCGAGTTTATTCGGATGCATGATATCTACGTAAAGGCTCCGAAATAGCAACTGTTCTTTATCTGTGCTTCCATCGCATAAGGGCACACATTCTAATTCGTATGCTGAGGTTGTGGAGATGGGTCTGTAAATATAGAACGAATCATGGAATAGAATCATAGAATCCCTGCAGCACAGAAGGAGGCCATTTGGCCCATCGAGTCTGCACCAACCACAATCCCACCCAGTCTCTATTCCCGTAACCAGACATGTTTACCCTGCTAATCCCACTGACACTAAGGGACAATTTATCACGGCCAACCAACCTAACCCGCACACCTTTGGATTGTGGGGGGAAACCGGAGCACCCGGAGGAAACCCACGCAGACACGGGCGGCACGGTGGCACAGCTGGGCGGTACGGTGGCACAGTGGTTAGCACTGCTGCCTCACAGCTCCAGGGACCTGGGTTCAATTCCCAGCTTGGGTCACTGTCTGTGCGGAGTTTGCACGTTCTCCCAATCATGATTGGCCATGATAAATTGCCCCCTTAGTGTCCCGGGATACATAGGGATAAGTGGGGTAAATATGTGGGGTTGCAGGGATATGGCCTGGGTGGGATTGTTGTCGGTGCAGGCTTGATGGGCCGAATGGCCTCCTTCTGCACTGTCGGGATTCAATGATTCTATGATTCTATGAACGTGCAAACTCGAGGCCAGTGACAGTGACCCAAGGCCAGAGTTGAACCCAGGACCCTGGCACTGTGAGGCAGCAGTGCTAACCACTGTGCCACTGTGTTTGTGAAGATATAAAAGTTTTGGAAAAATGCTATAGAGGGAAAGAAAATAGTGCGTGGTCCCTTTAAAAGCCGGTTGTGAGTTCAGTGCTTGGATGCAGAGTACACACAGAGTACAGTCGCAGCATTTGTTTCACAGGCCAAGCATCAGGGTTGCCTTGGTAACAGGCTTTTGCATTTTAATAGCCTATCAGTTTAAAAAAGACAATCAGCTATTAAGAGCCTATCAGATTTGAATTTGTTACTGTTGACAACTTCAGACCAATCATGGCGTCGGAAAATTGGCGTCGGAAAATTGTGAGGTCATCGCAAGTATAAAGGCCAGAGCAACAGCCAGCTCAGAGGAACATCTCTTGAGCCAGGGAAGCAGTTAAAGGCATTTAAGGGTAGTTAGATCAACTGAAACAGTTAGATCTTAACTCTGCCAGCTTCAGATATGTCTTAATAGAATTCACCATTTAACCAGCAAAAAGTACCAAGTCAGACAGCACTTACAGACAGCGGACACCTACAGAAGAACTCCAAATCTTTTCCAAGCCATCAGACCTGGTTGTATATAGTTTTCTGAGAGTGGCTTAAGATTCTGTTATTACTGTTTTGGTACTGAATGGTCCTTGTCTTTATTTGAACAGCATTTCAGTCGAACCATCCTTTAATTAAAATGTTACTGGTTTAGTTAAAGTTCGCGGTTGGTTGAATAAAATAACTTGTTAATTGTTCACTCAAAGCAAGCGTCAGGTCTTTATATGAATGAATCTCTAAACGTTAATG
The DNA here is from genome assembly GCF_964213995.1 of Mustelus asterias. NCBI lineage: Eukaryota > Metazoa > Chordata > Chondrichthyes > Carcharhiniformes > Triakidae > Mustelus > Mustelus asterias. The sequence continues at coordinate 12,138,070 of NC_135807.1, forward strand.
TAGAAAAGTTAACACCTTCCCCAGCACTTTTTTACCGGATTACGAAGCGAGGTAAAAGGGATTAGCCTCTGCCTCGTAACACTTAAAAGAATGTTCGTATTTATTGCTGATTCCCGTCAGGGGAAGAAGGTGGTGCATTGGAAATGTCACTGAACTTGTAATCTAGAGACTGAAGAGTGAGACGAGTAAGGGCTAATACTCTCCAGAGGGGGGGAGATTTTCTGTCTCCCCCTCATGATGTGTTTTGTGGTGGCAGAAGCCATTGGCCAGCGGTGGGATCTCATAGTCCTGCCACTGTCAGCGGGGTTTCCAGTTGTTTGCACCCTCCACTGCCGAGGATCCCAGATCCGGTGGGGGTTTGGGGGGAGTACCATCGGTGGGATTGGAAGATCCGACTGGCAGGAAGAGCCAGAAAATCCCAACCATGGTTTCAAATCATGGGATGAAAAACTGGACTTATAAGGAGCGTTTGAGGGCTCTGGGTCTGTACTCGATGGAGTATAGAAGGATGCGGGGTGGGGGGGGTGGAAATCTCATTGAAACTTACAGAATACTGAGAGGCCTGGATAGAGTGGATGTGGGGAAGATGTTTCCATTACAAAGAACAAAGAACAGTACAGCACAGGAAACAGGCCCTTCGGCCCTCCAAGCCTGTGCCGCTCCTTGGTCCAACTAGACCAATTGTTTGTATCCCTCCATTCCCAGGCTGCTCATGTGACTATCCAGGTAAGTCTTAAACGATGTCAGCGTGCCTGCCTCCACCACCCTACTTGGCAGCGCATTCCAGGCCCCCACCACCCTCTGTGTAAAAAAACGTCCCTCTGGTATCTGAGTTATACTTCGCCCCTCTCACCTTGAGCCCGTGACCCCTCGTGATCGTCACCTCCGACCTGGGAAAAAGCTTCCCACTGTTCACCCTATCTATCCCCTTCATAATCTTGTACACCTCTATTAGATCTCCCCTCATTCTCCGTCTTTCCAGGGAGAACAACCCCAGTTTACCCAATCTCTCCTCATAGCTAAGACCCTCCATACCAGGCAACATCCTGGTAAACCTTCTCTGCACTCTCTCTAACGCCTCCACGTCCTTCTGGTAGTGCGGCGACCAGAACTGGACGCAGTACTCCAAATGTGGCCTAACCAGCATTCTATACAGCTGCATCATCAGACTCCAGCTTTTATACTCTATACCCCGTCCTATAAAGGCAAGCATACCATATGCCTTCTTCACCACCACCTTCTCCACCTGTGTTGTCACCTTCAAGGATTTGTGGACTTGCACACCTAGGTCCCTCTGTGTTTCTATACTCCTGATGACTCTGCCATTTATTGTATAACTCCTCCCTACATTATTTCTTCCAAAATGCATCACTTCGCATTTATCCGGATTAAACTCCATCTGCCACCTCTCCGCCCAATTTTCCAGCCTTTCTATATCCTGCTGTAGTGCCCGACAATGCTCTTCGCTATCCGCAAGTCCAGCCATCTTCGTGTCATCCGCAAACTTGCTGATTACACCAGTTACACCTTCTTCCAAATCATTTATATATATCACAAATAGCAGAGGTCCCAGTACATTAGTAGGAGAGATGCGGATCCGAGGGCACAGCCTCAGAGTAAAGGGATGACCCTTTAGAACTAAGATGAGGAGGAATTTCTTCACCCAGAGGGTGGTGAATCTATGGAATTAATTTCCACAGAAAGCTGTGGAGACCAGATCATTGAATGTATTTAAGACAGAGATAGATAGATTCTGAGACCCAACGTTTCGAGTCTAGATGACCATTTGTCAGAGCTCTGACAAAGGGTCATCTAGACTCAAAACATTGGCTCTATTCTCTCACCACAGATGCTGTCAGACCTGCTGAGATTTTCCAGCATTTTCTGTTTTCGTTTCAGATTGCAGCATCTGCAGTAATTTGATTTTAGAGAGGTACTTGATTGGTAAGCGGATTAAAGGTGAAGGGGAAAAGGCGGGAGAATGGGATTGTGAAACCTATCAGCCATGATCGAATGATGGAATGGTATTCGATGGGCCGAATGGTCTAATTCTGCTCCTATATCTTATGAAATCGCATCATGACAGCTGGTGGAATTTAAACTCTGTTAATATATTTGGATAGTCAGATTAATATCTGTTAATATAATTGGATAGTCAGAAGCTTTTTCCCAGGGTGGAAGAGTCAATTACTAGGGGGCACAGGTTTAAGGTGCGAGGGGCAAGGTTTAAAGGAGATGTACGAGGCAGATGTTTTACACAGAGAGTAGTGGGTGCCTGGAACTCGTTGCCGGGGGAGGTAGTGGAAGCGGATACGGTAGTGACTTTTAAGGGGCGTCTTGACAAATATATGAATAGGATGGGAACAGAGGGATATGGTCCCTGGAAGGGTCGGGAGTTTTAGTTCAGTCGGGCAGCATGGTCAGTGCAGGCTTGGAGGGCCGAAGGGCCTGTTCCTGTGCTGTAATTTTCTTTGTTCTTTGTAATATATCAGGAACTGAAAGCTCATCTCAGTAATGGTGACCGTAAAACTATCATCGATTGCTGCAAAAGCCCAACTCGTTCATTTTAGGGAAGGAAATCTGCCGTCTTTGTCTGGCAGTCGTGTCAGCAATGTGGCTAACTATTAACTGCCCTCTGAAATCGCCCGAGCAAGCCACTCAGTTCGAGGGCAATTAGGGATGGGCAACAAATACTGGTGTGGAGATGCCGGCGTTGGGCTGGGGTAAACAGAGTAAGAAGTTTAACAACACCAGGTTAAAGTCCAACAGGTTTATTTGGTAGCAAACGCCACACAAGCTTTCGGAGCTGCAAGCACCTTCTTCAGGTGAGTGGGAATTCTGTTCACAAACAGAGCATATAAAGACACAAACACAATTTACATGAATAATGGTTGGCCTCCTTCTGCACTGTAGGGATTCTATGGTGGGTTTTTGGTTAGTTAAAGGTATTGTGGGATTCTGGGGTAGGGTATATGGAGTGAGGTTGCAGATTTCACCAAATTCTTTTGATTTCTCCTGCTCTCCATCCTATGACAGTGCTTCCCCTTTGTTCTACCTGTCCCTCCCCCTTCTATTCGTATAAAAACCCTCATATTTCAAATCTTTCAGCGGCTCTGATGAAAGGTTTTTCCAATGTTGCCCAACACAAGTGCCACCCAATGACCATCTCCAACGAGAGAGAATCTAACCATTTCCACTTGAGCTTCAATGGTAACACCATCGCAGAATCCCCCACCATCAACATACCAGGGGTTACCATTGACTAGAAACTGAACTGGACTGAATCTCTCCACTCATGCTGTTTTGTTTCTTAAAGACTTGATTAGTTGTAAGTATTCGCATTCCAACCATTATTCATGTAAATTGAGTCTGTGTCTTTATATGCTCTGTTTGTGAACAGAATTCCCACTCACCTGAAGAAGGGGCTTGCAGCTCCGAAAGCTTGTCATAGAATCATAGAAATCATAGAAACCCTACAGTGCAGAAGGAGGCCATTCGGCCCATCGAGTCTGCACCGACCACAATCCCACCCAGGCCCTACTCCCATATCCCTACACATTTACCCGCTAAGCCCTCTAACCTACGCATCTCAGGACTCTAAGGGGCAATTTTTAAGCATGGCCAATCAACCTAACCCGCACATCTTTGGACTGTGGGAGGAAACCGGAGCACCCGGAGGAAACCCACGCAGACACGAGGAGAATGTGCAAACTCCACACAGACAGTGACCCAAGCCGGGAATCGAACCCAGGTCCCTGGAGCTGTGAAGCAGCAGTGCTAACCACTGTGCTACCGTGCCGCCCCTTGTGTGGCTTTTGCTACCAAATAAACCTGTTGGACTTTAACCTGGTGTTGTTAAACTTCTTAACAAATACTGGCCCATATCCCATACACTTCTTGGACCACTGCAGCCCATGCAATGCAGGAACATTCACAACGGTGTTAGAGTTGGAGAAATTTGACCCAGCGACAGTGAATGGTCATAGTGGTGGATAGGGTGCTGATAAATAAGTTGCTTTATCCGGGATGGTGTTGAGCTTTTTGAGTGTTGTTGGAGCTGCACCTGTGGAAATTAAGCTGTAATTCCAGCTGTGGCCAAATACTTAATTCACTTTGCTCTGTGAGATTAAGGATACTCACTTCAAATAAAGCACCATGGGGTTGCTGGGATTTCTGAAACTATAGTTAAAAGCAGTTTAAAAACTGCAAATGCTGGTGTGGAAATAGGTTAGAACAACACAAACAGGCAACTCCAATATGGAAACAAGGCCTTCAATGAGGCCAGTGCTTGCGTATTCAGGATGAGCGACTAATCTAAACCTTTGTCAGTTTCATAAACACTATGCTCCCAGCCTTGGCCACAGGATGAAAATACGACCCTTTAAATCACAAAATTCCAAAGAACAAAATACGGTGAACTATAACTGCGACATTGTTTGTATGAATCAGGAGAATACCTTGCAGTGCATTGTGCTGAATGTGTGTTCTCCTTGCTTGCACGTAATTCAAGCTTGTAAGTTTGAGTACTCACTGTGCCGAGTGTTGTTTGTACCCAAGTCAACTATAGTGCTGAGTGTTGTCTGCACCCAGATATTCAACGCACCCATCCAGGCAAGTGGAGAGTATTCCATCACACTCCTGACCTGTGCCTTGTAGGTGGTGGACAGGCTTTGGGGAGTGGAGAGGTGAGTTATTCATCCCAGGATTCCTAGTCTCTGACCTGCTCTGGTAGCCACAGTATTTACATGGCGGGTCCAGTTCAGTTTCTGGTCAATGGTAACCCCTGGTATGTTGACGGTGGGGGATTCTGCGATGGTGTTACCATTGAAGCTCAAGTGGAAATGGTTAGATTCTCTCTCGTTGGAGATGGTCATTGGGTGGCACTTGTGTTGGGCAACATTGGAAAAGCCTTTCATCAGAGCCGCTGAAAGATTTGAAATATGAGGGTTTTTATACGAATAGAAGGGGGAGGGACAGGTAGAACAAAGGGGAAGCACTGTCATAGGATGGAGAGCAGGAGAAATCAAAAGGATTTGGTGAAATCTGCAACCTCACTCCATATACCCTACCCCAGAATCCCACAATACCTTTAACTAACCAAAAACCCACCATAGAATCCCTACAGTGCAGAAGGAGGCCATTTGGCCCATCGAGTCTGCACCGACTACAATCCCACCCAGGCCCTATTCCCGTAACCCCACATACTTCCCTGCTAATCTCTCTGACACTAAGGGACAATTTAGCATGTCCAATCAACCTAACCCGCACATCTTTGGACTGTGGGAGGAAACCGGAGCACCCGGAGGAAACCCACGCAGACTTGGGGAGAACGTGCAAACTCCACACAGACAGTGACCCGAGGCTGGAATTGAACCCAGGTCCCTGGTGCTGTGAGGCAGCAGTACTAACCACTGTGCCACCGTGCTGCCCCAATCTCAGATTTAAAAAAATATTAATCTAGCATCAATTGCCTTCTGTAGAACTAGTTCCAAACTTTCACCATCCTTTGCGTGCAGAAATGTTCCCTAATTTCACTCCTGTTGTGGCAAGCTCTAATTTTATTGACTACGTCCCCTTGTCCCAGACTCCCCAGTGAGCAGAATTCATTTCAAGCTGAGCACTTTTATATGTCTTGAAAACGTCAATCATTTCATCACTTAACCTTCTGAACTCTAGCGATGTAAGCCTATTCTGTTTAATCTCCTCTTGCTCTATTAGCTCAGCACCACCTTCTCAAGGGCAATTAGGGATGGACAGTAAGTGCTGCTCCAATGACATCCCATGATAGAATTTAAGAAAAAATCAATCCAGCTCTCTCCATGGCCCACGTGACGTCCCTCTGATCTGGTGTCCAAAACTGCTTCACAGTCCTTCAGGTGTGATCTAATGGTGACACGGTGGCAAAGTGGTTGGAATTGCTGCCTCACAGGGACAGGGACCCAGGTTTGATTCCAGCCTTGGGTCACTGTCTGTATGTCATTTGCACATTCCCCTCCCATGTCTGCAAGGGTTTCTTCTGGGTGCTCTGGTTTCCTCCCACAATCCAAAGGTGTGCAACTTAGGTGGATTGGCCATGCTAAATTGCCCCTTGGTGTCCAAAGATGTGTAGGTTGGGTGGATTGGCCATGCTAAATTGCCCCTTAGTGTCCAAAGATGTGTAAGTTAGGCAGATTGGCCATGCCAAATTGCCCTTTGGTTTCCAAAGATGTGTAGTTTAGGTGGATTGGCCATGCTAAATTGCCCCTTGGTGTCCAAAGATGTCTAGGATGTGTGGATTGGCCATGCTAATTTGCCCCTTAGTGTCCAAAGATGTGCAGGTTAAGTGGATTGGTGATGGTAAGTGCGTGGAGTTATGGGGGAATAGGGCAGGGAGGAGGACCTGGGTAAATTGCTCTTTTGGAGAGTCAGTGCAATTCAAGGGGATGAATGGCCTTCTTCTGCACTTTCAGGATTCTATGGTTAACGTCATTACCATCTAAATGTATTCCAACTGATCGGAATTTGTACCGAATGGACGTCAGAACCTTGAACATGGTGTTGCGATATCTGACCACTCACAAATTCACTTTACCACCTTTGTTGTAGAAATGGTAACTGAGTTAAAGAATGCACATTCTCACCACTCTCTGGACAAGGGCACTTCCCTTGAACTTGCTCTATCAGCGTTTTCATTCGCACAGAGCAAAGACCTGCATCTGCACTCTGACCCTGCGCTCAGCGGATTTAAGAGCTGTCATTGAGAAACTGTGCAGATTTACCCTGATCTCTTGAAGCTCCATCACCAATCTCAGATTTCCTGTTTAATTCCGACGCAGTTACAGATCTGTCATTCCTCTCAATTAGATTACTTGGAATTGGTGTGGATACTAATTAAAATTTATTCGCAGAGATGGAAGAACGCCCGTGTGCCGTACAACTGAATGCTTTCACGGAATGTTACAGCTTGACGGAACAAACCTTGAAATAGACAACCACGTTGACTGATTTGACACTTCAGTGGATGAGCTTTATTTATTTATCCAGAACCTCTTTACAGCCTTAAACTTGTTAGACAAAAACAATTATTTTGTTTAAGCAGCTGAAAATCTTAGTTACCCCACTGAGACCAATTAGATTGCAATAGTTTTGTAAATGGTACTTCAAGACAGCAGTTTCATATATGCAGAAACCACACGGGCTCTGTACGCCTATTAATTATGAATGAAACATTCTCAAACAAAACTAAGCCACTGTGAAACCTTGTTAGTATAAACTTCATTGCTGTAAATATTTTTGTTCTAATAAGCAAACTGCCATTATTACTTGTAAAGGACGTTAAGTCTTAATCCAAACCAGGTGAGAACTATTTTTGAATTGAATAGGCACATTCCTTGGACGAGGAATTTATCTCATGAAGAAAGGTTGAACACATTGACTCGACATCCATTGGAGTTTAGAAGAATAAGAAGTGATCTGACTGAAACATGTACGATCCCGAGGGGACTTGATTGGGTAGATACCAAGAGGATGTTGCCACTTGTGGGAGATACTAAAACCAGGCGACAAAGTTTAAGAAAAAGAGGTCTTCAATTTAACAGAGATGAGGAGATTTTTTTTCCCCTCAAAGTGTTGTTAGTATGTGTGGTAAACCACTGCGGTGCCTTCGGCACGGTTGAGCTGTATATATTGTTGCCACTACTGTTCATATATGAGACACTCCCTGACACCTTTAATTCGGCTGCACCTTTAACTGGAGGCTCCGCCCTCAGGGTATAAAGGCTGCAGCCCTCCCCCTCCGGCCTTCAGTCGGGAGGTCCACATGCTCAGTATTGTCTGTTTATTGTCTGTTCCACATCGTTCTTTTTTAGCGAATAAAAGCCTTCTGTTCCTGGCAACATCAGCCTTGTCTATTTATCAGACGCGCATCAGTATGTTGAATTCTTCTCCCCAGAAAGCACTGGAATGACACCCCAATCAGGCAGTGGATGAGGCTAGTCCATTTCACTGGGGGGGTGTGCTGTTGCCTGCAATGGTAGTCTGAAATCATAGAATCCCTCCAGTGCAGAAGGAGACCATTTGGCCCATCGAGTCTGCACCGACAATCCCACCCAGGTCCCAACCCCATGACCCCACTCAATTTACCCTGTTAATCCCCCTGACACTGAGGGCAATTTAGCATGGCCAATCCCCCTAACACGCACATCTTTGGACTATGGGAGGAAACCAGAGCACCCAGATTTGATTTGATTTATTATTGTCACATGTATTAACATACAGTGAAAAGTTTGTTTCTTGCACGCTATACAAACAAAACATACCATTCATAGAGAAGGAAATGAGAGAGTGCAGAATGTAGTGTTACAGTCATAGCTAGGCTGTAGAGAAAGATCAACTTAATGCAAGGTAAGTCCATTCAAAAGTCTGGCAGCAGCAGGGAAGAAGCGGTTCTTGAGTCGGTTAGTACATGGCCTCAGACTTTCCCAACGGAAGAAGATGGAAGAGAGAATGTCCGGGGTGCGTGGGGTCCTTGATTATGCTGGCTGCTTTGCCGAGGCAGCGGGAAGTGTAGACAGATTCAATAGATGGGAGGTTAGAGGAAACCCACGCAGACACGGGGAGAATGTGCAAAGTCTGCACAGACAGTGACCCAACGCAGGAATTGAACTCAGGTCCCTGATGCTGTGAGGTAGCAGTGCTAACCAGTGTGCCACCGTGCCGCCCAAGCTAGGGTAGAGTAAAGGATCAGGGTAGCCAATAAGGTTAAACCAAGGCTTTACCTGATGCAATTTTTCAAAGCCAGGTCGGCCTTTTGGCTCAGGTGATGTTTTAGATGAAGCGGGTGCAGTGCCTCATCCTACAGCTTGGACTATGGAACCCAAGATGGGATGTTTCGTATTGTCAGCTTGGATCTGGTTTGTCCCTCATGTGGGGACCATGATTGGACCTAATTTGAATCATCTTTTTTGATGAGAGTACCAAAAGGTACAAAAAAAAGGAAGCACAGGAGGCTGGGTCATTGAATTAATTCAAGACAGAATTAGACAGATTTTTGATAGATGGGCGAGTCAAAGCTTATGGGGCAGACAGCAAAATGGAGTTGAGTTCAGAACTAGATCAACAATGATCATATTGAATAGTAACTCAGGCATGAAGGGTTGAATGGCCTTCTCCTGCTCCTGAGTCCTATGTTCCTTTGTTGTGTAGTCACCTCTGCTCTGAAAACATTAACCAGTAGCATGTAGCTCCTTCAGGGCCAATTTAATCATGGAGAAGCTAATCCAATTGAACGGAGGTTTGGCTGATTTGTGCTGGAATATTTAATAATTCTTCTTTCATTTCAGATTGATTTGTTAACCTTTGATCAAACACTGGTTGGACCTTAGCTGGAGTACTGTGGCCAGTTGAGAACGTGGGAACAGGAGGAGCTCATGTAGCCTGCTTCACCATTCAGTGAGATCAAGGCTGTGACATTATTACATTCATCCACCTTTGTTTCATCTGCCTCAATACTTTCCAATCATAAAAACCTACCAAACTCAGAATTAACGCTTTATCTCACATAAGTTGCCATTGAATACAGAACTTGGGACGTCTTGTTGAAGTTGTATGGGACATTTGTAAGGCCACACTTGGAATTTGGAAGGAACTTGGAAGGGGTGGCACGGTGGCACAGAGGTTAGCACTGCTGCTTCACAGAGCCAGAGCCTGGGTTCGATTCTGGCCTCGGGTAACAGTCTGTGTGGAGTTTGCACTTTCTCCCCGTGTCTGTGTGGGTTTCCTCTGGGTGCTCCGGTTTCCTCCCACAGTCAAAGATGTGTGTGCTAGGTTGATTGGCCATGCTAAATTGACCCTAGTGTCAGGGGGATTAGCAGGATAAATATGTGGGGTTATGTGAAGAGGGCCTGGGTGGGATGTGGTCAACACAGACTTAATAGGCCAAATGGCCTCCTTCTGTATTGAAGGGAATCTATGAATACTGTGTACAGTTCTGGTCACACTATAATAGAAAGGATATTATTAAACTAGAAAGAGTGCAAAAAAGATTTACGAGATGCTACTGGGACTTGATGGTTTGAGTTATAAGGAGAGGCTGGATAGACTGGGACTTTTTTCTCTGGAGCGTAGGAGGCTGAGGGGGGACCTTATAGAGGTCTATAAAATAATGAAGGGCATAGATCAGCTAGATAGTCAATATCTTTTCCCAAAGGTAGGGGAGTCTAAAACTAGAGGGCATAGGTTTAAGGTGAGAGGGGAGAGATACAAAAGTGTCCAGAGGGGCAATTTTTTCACAGAGGGTGGTGAGTGTCTGGAACAAGCTGCCAGAGGTAGTCGTAGAGGCGGGTACAATTTTGTCTTTAAAAAAGCATTTAGACAGTTACATAGGTAAGTAAGATGGGTATGGAGGGATATGGGCCGAATGCTGGCAATTGGGACTAGTTTAGTGGTTTAAAAAAAAGGAATGGCATGGACAAGTTGGGCCGAAGGGCCTGTTTCCATGCTGTAAACCTCTATGGTGGAAGAGTTCCAAATTTCCACCACCCTTTGTGTGCCAAAGTGTTTCATAACTTCACCCCTGAAAGGTTTGCTTCTATTTTGGCCCGAGTCCTTGATTTCCCCAACCAGTGGAAAGAATTTCTCTCCACCTACGGTATCAGTTCCCTTTAGTTCTTTGAAAACTTTTAATTTTTCCCCTTCTAATTTTAAGAATTCCAGTGAATGCAATGCTATTTTCTTTATTCTCTCCTGGTAGCTTAACCAATTAGTTTAATAATATCCTTTCTATTATAGTGTGACCAGACCTCTACACGGTATTCATGGAATCCGTTCAGTACAGAAGGAGGTCATTCGGCCCGTCAAGTTTGTACTGACCACATCCCACCCAGCCCCTCTTCCCGTAACCCCACATATTTGCCCTGCTAATCTCCCTGACACTAAGGGGCAATTTAGCATGGCCAATCAACCTAACCCACACATTTTTGGACTGTGGGAAGAAACCAGAGCACTCGAAGGAGACCTGCGGGTGGCACAGTGGTTAGCACTGCTGCCTCATAGCGCCAGGGATCCTGGTTCAACTCCGGCCTCAGGTCACTGTCTATGTGGAGTTGGCACATTCTCCCCGTGTCAGCGTGGGTTTCCTCCGGGTGCTCCGGTTTCCTCCCACAGTCCAAAGATGTGCGGGTTAGGTTGATTGGTCATGCTAAATTGACCCGAGTGTCAGGGGGGCTAGCAGGGTAAATATGAGGGGTCATGGGGATATGTCCTGGGTGGGATTGTGGTGACTGCAGACTCGATGGGCCAAATGGCCTCCTTCTGCACTGTAATTAGCCAATTCGATTCAGTCTACGTGATATCAAGAAAAGGCTGAAGGCACTGGATACTGCAAAGGCAATGGGCCCTGATAACATTCCAGCAATAGTACTGAAGACTTATGCTCCAGTACTTGCTGCGCCCCTAGCCAAGTTGTCCCAATACATCTACAACATGTAAACATCTATGTGGCAATGTGCACAGCTGCTCAGGCATATCTTGTACAGAGAAATGACAGGACAAATCCAACCCGATCAATTTATTTTTTTATTCATTCATGGGATGTGGGCATCGCTGGTTAGGCCAGCATTGATTGCCTGTCCCGAATTGCCCTTGTTCAGAGGGCATTTAAGAGTCAGGGAATACAATTCTAGATTTTTAATTCTCTCCTCGTAGGTTAACCAATTAGTCAATTGGATTCACTCTATGTGAAGCACAGTGGCAAGTGGTTAGGTCCAGTAACACCAGTCAAACCATCACTGCCCATTCTCAGTCCATGCCTAATCTCTGCTTTTCACAAGAAACCCTGGACCCGTTTTCAAAATTGGCTTCCCAAATTCTGGATTTCCCTCATCATGGTGGCACGCGGTGGCACAGTGGTTAGCACTGCTGCCTCACAGCTCCAGGGACCCGGGTTCAATTCCAGCCTCGGGTCACTGTCTGTGTGAAGTCTGCACGTTCTCCCCGTGGGTTTCCTCCAGATGCTCCAGTTTCCTCCCACGGTGCAAAGATGTGCGGGTTAGCTGCATTGGCTATGATAAATTGCCCCTTAGTGTCCCAGGACATGTAGGTTAGAGGGATTAACGGGATAAATATGTGGGGTTACAAGGATAGGGCCTTGGTGGGATTGTTGTCAGCACAGACTCGATGGGCTGAATGGCCTCCTTCTGCACTGTAGGGTTTCTATGATTTCTATGAAACCCTCCAGAGCAGAAGGAGGGTTTCATAGAAATCATAGAAACCCTACAGTGCAGAAGGAGGCCATTCGGCCCATCGAGTCTGCACCGACCACAATCCCACCCAGGCCCTACCCCCACATATTTACCCACTAATCCCTCTAACCTACGCATCTCAGGGGCAATTTTAACCTGGCCAATCAACCTAACCCGCACATCTTTGGACTGTGGGAGGAAACCGGAGCACCCGGAGGAAACCCACGCAGACACGAGGAGAATGTGCAAACTCCACACAGACAGTGACCCGAGCCGGGAATCGAACCCGGGACCCTGGAGCTGTGAAGCAGCAATGCTAACCACTGTGCTACCGTGCCGCCCTATGATTCTATCCCATTCGCCCCAAGTGCTATATCTAGCTGCCTCTTGAATACATTCAATGTTTTGGTATCAACTACTTCCTGTGGTAATGAATTCCACAGGCTCACCACTCCTTGGGTGAAGAAATGTCTCCTCATCTCTGTCCTAAATGGTCTACTCCGAATCCTCAGACTGTGACCCCTGGTTTTGGACATCCCCACCATCGGGAACATCCTTCCTGCATCTACCCTGTCTAGTCCTGTTGGAATTCTATAAGTTTCTATGAGATTCCCTCTCATTCATCTGAACTCCAGCGAAAACAATCGTAACCTCGTCAATCTCTCTTCATACATCAGTCCTGCCATCCTCGGAATCAGTCTGGTAAACTTTCGCTGCACTCCCTCGAGAGCAAGAACACCCTTCCTCAAAAAAGGAGACCAAAACTGCACACAATACACTCGGTGTTGCCTCACCAAGGCCTTGCATAATTGCAACAACACATCCCTGCTCCTGTACTCAAATCCTCTCACTATGAAGGCCAATGGCAGATTTCCTTCGTGAGAGGTTATTAGTGAACCAGATGGGATTTTATGACAATCGACAATGGTTTCATAGTCATCAGTAGACTTTTAATTCCAGATTTCTTTTATTGTTGAATTCAAATTTCACCATCTGCCATGGTGGGATTGGAACCCGGGTCCCTGGGGCATTACCCTGGGTCTCTGGATTAGTAGTCCAGCTATAATACCACTACACCACGGCCTGCCCCATCAGTCTATTCCCAGTTACTAGTAGAGTGTGGGAGGTGTCATTGGCAGCGCTATCAAACAGGCAGCACTCAAAGAGATGGACAGTCACCCAAGACCAGAATTGAACCAGGTTCCTTGGCTACGTGAGGCAGCAGTGCCACTGTGCCGCACCTGAGGGCATTTTAGAGTCAACCACATTTCCTGATATCTTGATATCACATGCATTTACACTGGGCCCTTCAAATCAGAATGAGGAGCCTGGAACTGCTCCTAGACCCTGTGAGTTATCCCGTGTAGAAAATTGGCTCCTACTGTGTTGGCGAATGGAAGGAACCAACACTGTCACGCAAATGGCCATGAGGGGAACAAGATGGCATGAGCCAGTGTTTGACTGGGCCTGCCCACTCGCACTGAACTGTCAATATCCGTCGTCCCTTTAAAACAATTAAAAAAAACACCCTGGATTGTCAGATCATTATCATGTCGCTCTTTTTTTTTCTGTGGGATCTTGTTGTGCACAAATTTCCTCCGTCGCAGCAGTGGCTCCGCTTCCAAGTGGAAGAGCTTTGAGGTGCCCTCAGGTCAGGAACGGCTCTATATATATATATACATATATATATATAAAAAGTGTCTCGCTTTGCCAGCGGGAGGAACAATAGATGGAGCTTCCATTCTGTGCCTTCATTCCGATGCACGGAGTGGAGTTGTATAATTGATTTGGTGGGTAACCGTGCATATGGCCCATAATGGAGCTTTCACACAAACTGAATGAGAACAGTCTCTCCGCGTCTGTATTTCGGATTATTTGTATTCTAATTGGAATGATGGCAAATAAATGTTCCCTGGAATTTTAAACTGTATTTCGAGTCATTTGGCATTTTAATTTTTAATTTGCTGCAAACCTATATTTTTTTCATTTAAATTGCTATCATGTATCTACAATGCCCTGTGATTTAATCTAATTATAGCTTTTTGTATTCATGTCAAAGGCACGAAGCATCTAACAGTCATTCGGGAAAAATCATTGAAAGCAGCAGTATGCTTTTTCCAACAATCTACACTTTGATTGCAAGTAATTTGTATGGATTGTGGGACCCATTTTTGTCTAATTTTTAAAGGATTCTGTGAGATTTGCACTTCAATTTCCAACATAACCAAACCAGAATAACAAATTCTCCCATTTTCTTGCAAAGCAGACACTGGTAATGTTTCTATTGCGGCCATCTAAACTTCTATTTGAACCATTCTTCATGCCTTTATCTGTCCTGTTAACACCCCCTTCAGCCTTGCACCATCATCGCATACATCATTTAGAATCACACAGTACAGAAAGAGGCCATTCAGTCCATCGCATCTGCACCAACTCTTCAACAGAGCATCTCATCCACGCACACCCGATCCCCGTTAAGCCCGTCTAACCTGCACATCTTTGGACACTAAGGGGCAATTTATCATGACCAATCATCCAACTTGCACATCTTTGGACATTAAGTGGCAATTTAAAAAGGCCAATCCACCCAATCCGCACATTTTTGAACTGTGGGAGGAAATGGGAGCACCGGAAGAATCCCACGCAGACACATGCAAGCTCCGCGCGGACGGTCACCCAAGGCCGGAATTGAACCCGGATCTCTGGCACTGTGAGGCAGCAGTAAAATCCCTACAGTGCAGAAGAGGCCCTTCGGTCATTCGAGCCAGCATCGACAACAATCCCACCCAGACCCTATCCCCATAACCCCCATATTTTCCCTCTTAATCCCCCTGATATTAAGGGACAATTCATCATGGCTAATCAACATAACCCGCACATTTTTGGACTTGAGTAGAGTAGATTAGCAGATGATCTAATTGAGGTGTTTAAGTTGATTGAAGGAGTTGATGGAGTCAATGAAAAGAAATAGTTTCCTCTGATGTGGGAGTTTGGAACACAGGGACTTAACCCAGAATTAAAGCTCATCGCTTCACGGGTGATGTGGGAAAGCATCTCCTCACGCAAAGAGCAATGGAAACCCAGGACTCTCTTCCCTCAGCGGTGGTTAGCACTGCTGCCTCACAGCGCCAGGGACCCGGGTTCGATTCCCAGCTTGGGTCACTGTCTGTGCGGAGTCTGCACGTTCTCCCCGTGTCTGCGTGGGTTTCCTCCGGGTACTCCGGTTTCCTCCCACAGTCCAAAAGACGGCTGGTTGGCCGTGCTAAATTCTCCCTCAGTGTACCCGAACAGGCGCCGGAGTGTGGCGACCAGGGGATTTTCACAGTAACTTCATTGCAGTGTTAATGTAAGCCTGCTTGTGACACTAATAAATACACTTTAATAGTACCTCCTCAGATCCTGAAGAGAGAACAAGCTGTTGACTCAGAAGGGAGAGTGCGAGCCAGTCAGTTGAGCTAACATCGAGCTGAACACATTCCCTGAACAAATCGAACATCATTTTAGGCATAATTCGGGGCAGGTCCTTACCTTACCGCTGTTGGAATTTTCGCACACAAATGTTTCATATTCCACTGGGAATTCAGGAGCGTTATCATTGACATCCACCAAGCTAATGAGAACATGGCCCCTTCCGACCTGTGCTGGGTTCTCTGTACAAAATATAATGCACAGTCAGGGAAAGATTAATGCACATCCTTACTTTATTTTCATGAGATTCCGTTTCATTTTCATGCTCATTTCAAAGCTCGCAAAGGGAAACAGGGAAAGCTCAGAAAAAAGCAGAATAAATTGGAGTGAGTCATTCGAAAAGTGGTAGCACAAGCACAGACTGCTGGCCTGGTGTGATTTTAATTACTTCCTCGGATTACAATAATCATAAGACTGAGCAGAGAGAAAAAAAAACTAACACCTGAGTCACATATCCTGTTAAACAGCCCATGCACCACAATCCGAAATACTCTGGCCTGGAGTTCCCTGGACGCCTGGAGCTAGGGCAGCACGGTGGCACATCTTTGGACTTGAGTAGCGAAAATTAGCAGATGATCTAATTGAAGTGTTTAAGTTGATTGAAGGAGTTGACAGAGTCGATGGAAAGACATGGTTCCCTCTGATGTGGGAGTTTGGAATGCCAGAATTAACCCACAATTAAAGCTCGTCGCTTCACGGGTGGTGTGGGAAAATATCTCCTCACACAAAGAGCAATGGAAACCCAGGACTCACTTCCCACTGCTTAGCACTGCTGCCTCACAGCGCCTGGGACCTGAGTCAATCGCCCATACAGAGCTGATGCTTAACTAAACAGAAGTTGCTGGATCAACTCAGCAGGTCTGGCAACACCTGTGGAGACATGAACAGGGTTAGCATTTCAATTCCGTATTAGCTCTGAAGAAGAGACTGAAATGTTATCTCTGTTTCTCTCTCCACAGTTGCTGCCAGACCTGCTGAGCTTATCCAGAATTTTCTGTTTTTATTTCAGATTTCCAGCATCCGCAGTGTTTTGAATCTCTACAGTGCAGAAGGAGGTCACTTGACTCATTGAGCCAGCACTGACAACAATCCCTTCCAGATCCTATTCCCTTAAACCCTCGTATTTACCTACTAATCCCCCTGATACTGAGAGACTGGGACGATAACCATTTAGAGAGGCAAGGACTGATTAGGGACAGTCAGCAAGGCTTTGTGAGTGGAAAACCATGTCTCACAAATTTCATGGAGTTTTTTGAAGGGGTAACCAAGAAGGTCGATGAGGGCAGTGCAGTTGATGTTGTTCTCATGGACTTTAGCAAGGCCTTTGACAAGATACCGCATGATAGGTTGCTGCATAAGGTTAAGGGGATAGGGGATGTACGAAGCAGATTTTTCACACAGAGGGTGGTGGGTGCCTGGAACTAATTGCCGGGGAGGTAATGGAAGCGGATACGGTAGTGACTTTTAAGGGGCATCTTGACAAATACATGAATAGGATGGGAATAGAGGGATACAGTCCCCGGAAGGGTAGGGGGTTTTAGTTCAGCCAGGCAGCATGGTCAGTGCAGGCTTGGAGGGCCGAAGGGCCCGTTCCTGTGCTGTAATTTTCTTTCTTCTTTGTTCTTTGTAAAACTTCACGGGATCCAGGGTGAGTTAGCCAAATGGATACAAAATTGGCTTGATGATAGAAGACAGCGGGTGGTTGTAGAGGGTTGTTTTTCAAACTGGAGGCCTGTGACCAGCGGTGTGCCTCAGGGATCAGTGCTGTTATTTGTCATTTATATCAATGGTTTGGATGAGAATTTAGGAGGCATGGTTAGTAGGTTTGCAGATGACACCAAGATTGGTGGCAGAGTGGACAGTGAGGAAAGTTATCTAGGATTGCAATGGGATCTTGATCAATTGGACCAGTGGGCTGATGAATGGCAGATGGAGTTTAATTTAGTTAAATGTGAGGTGATGCATTGTGATAGATGGAATTGGTGCAGTTAATGGTAGGGTGTTGGGGAGTGTTACAGAACAAAGAGATCTAGGGGTACAGGTTCATTGCTCCTTGAAAGTGGAGTCACAGGTGGACAGAGTGATGAAGAAGGCATTCAGCATGCTTGGTTTCATTGGTCAGAACATTGAACACAGGAGTTGGGATGTCTTGTTGAAGTTCCTCAAGACATTGGTAAGGCCACGCTTGGAATACTGTGTCAGTTCTGGTCACCCTATTATAAAAAGGATATTATTAAACAAGAAAGAGTGCAGAAAAGATTTACTAGGATGCTACCAGGACTTGATGATTTGAGCTATAAGGAGAGGCTGGATAGACTGGGGCTTTTTTCTCTGGAGCACAGAAGGCTGAGGGGTGACCTTATAGAGGTCCATAAAATAATGAGGGGCACAGATCAGGTAGATAGTCAATATCTTTCCCCAAAGGTAGGGGAGTCTAAAACTAGAGGGCATAGGTTTAAGATGAGAGGGGAGAGATACAAAAGTGTCCAGAGGGGCAGTTTTTTCACACAGAGGGTGGTGAGTGTCTGGAACGAGCTGTCAGAGGTAGTAGTAGAGGCGGGTACAATTTTGTTTTTAAACAAGCATTTAGACGGCATGGGTAAGATTGGTATACAGGGATATGGGCCAAATGCAAGCAATTGGGACCAGCCTAATGGTAAAAACTGGGCAGCATGGACAAGGTGGGCCAAAGGGTACATTGAGGGGGAATTTAGCATGGCCAATGCACCTAACTAGCATGACTTTTGGACTGTGGGAGGAAATCGGAGCACCCGGAGGAAACCCACGCAGATAATCAGTGACCCAAGCCAGGAATTTGAACCCGGGTCCCTGGCGCTGTGAGGCAGCAGTGCTAACCACTGTGCCACAGTGTCGCCCTTTCGGTTTTATGCAATTAATTTGACTCACAATTAATTTAAATCAGGGCTATGGGCCAAGTGCTGGCAGATGGGATTAGGTGAGAGTTCAGGTGTTTCTAATGTGTCTGTGCAGATTCGATGGGCTGAAGGGCCTCCTCTGCACTGTGATTCTAAATTTTTTAAAACTCGGTTTAAATTAGTTCAAACTCGGTGGATCTGCTCTTGGTAAGGAATCGTATGGACCACAGCAAATAATTAAAACCACTGATCTGAAACTTCCCCTCCTGCTATTATATAAATATATATCCAACGTAAGTTTGGTTTAATTCAGTAACCTTGAGCTCCCTTTGTTCTCATTGCAGTCACGAATTGATTACGTTCGATTACGTTGCTCAGTTTGGTCTCTGGGAGGTTTTACATTCAGCTGTATCAGAAGGAGTTGGTCTGGAAACTGGGACAGAGCTTCACCTTGGCAAAGTTGCTGCAGTGTCAGTTCCATTCTGGGTTCATTTTCCCACAGGCACTGCTAACAGAAACTGCTCACCAGTTGCCACCCTTTTCTCGAAAACCTGTCGCGTTCATAGTTACCCTTCTGTCCTGGTGTTTGGCAGAGGGGCAAGCCTGCCCCTGAAATCTGAGTGCTTCACTTTACCTACATGCCAGTGCACATTTCTAAGGACAGCACGGTGGCACAGTGGTTAGCAGTGCTGCCTCACAGCACCAGGGACCCGGGTTCGATTCCCAGTTTGGGTCACTGTCTGTGTGGAGTTTGCACGTTTTGCCCGTGTCTGCGTGGGTTTCCTCCGGGTGCTCCGGTTTCCTCCCACAGTCTGAAAGACGTGCTGGTTAGGTGCACTGGCCAGGCTAAGTTCTCCCTCAGTGTACCCAAACAGGCGCCGGAGTAACTCAGGGACTTTCACAGTAACTTCATTGCAGAGTTAAAGTAAGCCTACTTGTGACACTAATAAATAAACTTTAAACTTAATTCATACATAGATCTAGAATCAAAGAAAGTTCAGGGCACAGAAAGAGGCCATTTGGCCCATCGTCTTTGTGTTGGCTGAAAAATGAGCCACTCCATCGAAACCCACTTTGCTGCATTTATTTGAGTCATAGCAAGTTTATACATCTGCACTTGGCCTTAGACCTGGACAAAGGGGTGGCACGGTGGCACAGTGGTTAGCACTGCTGCCTCACAGCGCCAGGGACCCAAATTCGATTCCAGCCTCGGGTGACTGTCGGTGCAGAGTCTGCGCGTTCTTCCCGTGTCTGCGTGAGTTTTTTCCGGGTGCTCCGGTTTCCTCCCACAGTCCAAAGATGTGCGGGTTTGGTTGATTGGCCATGCTGAATTGCTCCTTAGGGTCGGATTTCCGGCCACGCTCACCCTAAGACTGGAAAATCCCGCCTGAGCTCAATGGATCTTTGCCTGGTCCAGTCCTGCCCGATTCCTGTGGCAGACAGGATGGGGAAATTCCGCCCCCAGAATCAGGTGAATTAGCAGAGTAAATACATGGGGATAGGGTCTGGGTGGAATTGTTGTCAGTGCAGACTCGATGGGCCGAATGGCCTCCTTCTGCACTGTAGGATTCTATGATTCTAAATGATCCATGAGACACGAGTTCAAATCCCGCAACAGCAACTGAGGAATCCAAATTCAGTTACGAGATAAACCTGGAAAAAGAGGTTTGCATTGGTCATGGCAACCATGAAACTATCAGGTTGCCAGAAAGTTCCACCTGGTACACCAAAGTCCTTGACGGAGGTAAATGTGCTCTCCTGAGGCAACCTGGCCTACATGTGACTCCAGACCCACAGCACATATGGTTGACTCTCAACTGCCCTCTGAAATGACCCAATATTACTTTACCTTCGGGGTATAGAACCAGAGTGGCAACCAATCCAATCAGTATCCTGATGGACACTTTGGGTCAAAAATTGCCCCTCTCCCACTGTCACTTCTCGATTTTGTTCCAGGTGCTGTAAGACGTAATCCGGATCGATTTAAAGGAGTGGGGTAAGAGAGTGCGGACATTGGACTGACATGGTCCCATTAATAGTTCAATTGCCACCCAAGCCAGAAATAAAGGAAAAGCAGATGGAAAAGCAACCCAGCAGGAGAGGCGGGTGAAATACATTAAATGGCTGAAATGTTACCGTCCCGCCCACCACGAGAATTGGAGCGGGCGAGGGGTGGAGGATGGAAAGGTCCGTTGACCTTGGGTGGGATTTTCATAGAATCCATAGAATCCCTACAGTGTAGAATGAGACCATTCGGCCCATCAAATCTGCACCAACCACAATCCCACCCAGGCCCTATTCCCATAACCCCACACATTTACCCTGCTAATCCCCCTGATACTAAGGGGCAATTTAGCATGGCCAATCCACTGAACCCGCACATCTTTGGACTTTTTACAGTTTCAGGATGAGTGAAGCTATAAAATCCCACCCATTGAGTCCACTAAGATTAAAGAATAGGCTCTATAAGGTTAAAAACATCAACTAGCAACCCCACACTCGGAGCTGGGTGTGAATTATAACAGCAATCTATCATGAATGGGAAACATCATTGACAGTCTCAGAATCATATCTTACAGCAGCGCTAGGGCACCGAAGGAGGTATCCAGACGGCAATGGTTGTTCTCAAGCATCAGAGATTTGGGTGAAAGAAAATCTGAGTTTATCACAGAGCATGGTCGATAAAACTAGCTTTGACAATGCCAATTAAAACCCTGCGTCCGGTACTGTACAAGATACAAGAGTGTGGAGAGGCATCACTGCCTCACTACAAACATCACTGCCTCGGGGAAGGTGATGGCTCAATGATATTATCGCCAGACTATTATTCCAGAAACTCTGCTCGTGTTCTGGGGACCTGGATTCGAATCCCACCACGGCAGATGGTGGAATTTGAATTCAATAAAAAATATCTGGAATTAAGTATCCACTGATGACCATGAAACCATTGTCGATTGTCGGAAAAACCCATCTGCTTCACCAATGTCCTTTAGGGAAGGAAATCTGCTGTCCTTACCTAGTCAGGCCTACATGTGACTTCAGAGCCAAAGCAATGTGGTTGACTCTCAACTGTACCCTGAACAAGGGCAACGAGGGATGGGCAATTAATGCTGGCCAACCAGCGATGCCCATGTCCCAAGAACGAATTTTTAAAAAGCATGGGTAGCTGAAATTTATGATATGTGGATGTTGCTCGGTGGCCAGCCTTTAATGTCCACCCTTGAACTTTCCCTTGAATGGAGTGGCTCACAGCCATTTCAGAGGTCATTTAAGAGTTAACCATATTATTCTAGATCTCATTGAATCAACGAATCCCTACAGCCATTCGGCCCACTGAGTCTGCACCAACCACAGTCCCACCCAGGCCTATCCCCATAACCCCCTTCATTTGCCCAAGCTAGTCCCCCAAACACTAAGGGGCAATTTAGCATGGCCAATCCACCTAACCTGCACATCTTTGGACACTAAGGGCCAATTTTACATGGTCAATCCACCTAACCCGCACATCTTTGGACTGTGGGAGGAAACTGGAGCACCCGGAGGAAACCCCTGCAGACACGGAGAGAATGTGCAAACTCCACTCAGGCAGTGACCCGAGGCCGGAAATCGAATCGGGTCCCTGTGAGGCAGCAGTGCTAACCACTGTGCCGCTGTGCCACCCCTAATCTGGAGACATTTGTAGGCCAGACCGGGTAAGGATGGCAGATTCCCTTCCCTCCAGGGCATGAATGAACTAAATGGGTTTTTACGACAATCATCATTAAACCTTTAACTCCAGATTTTTGCTGAATTCAAATTCCACCATCTGCTGTAGTGGGATTCGAACCCGGGTCCCCAGAGCATTACCCTGGGTCTCTGGATTGCTCATTCAGTGACAATACCACGACAGGCAAAAAAAAAGAGGATTAGCACTGAATCCAGTCAATGTAGAATTTGCGAGTTAAGTTTATTATTTGAGCTCAGACTTGGAGCAGGAGAGTTGATATCTGGAACAGTAAATACAAACATTTGATATTGTCTGAGGGAAAATAATAACCTTTCCTTTGAGCTTGCAAAACATGAATACAAACAGCTTCTCTCTGCAGATTACATGGTAACTCGGCACAGTGTTTGGGTGCAGATTAACTAGGGGAAAAGAAGTGACTGTTTCAAAGTTAAAAGCATTACCATTTACTGAAATACGCAAACACACTCATCATCAGAGTCTCTGGCCTGGAGTAATGGTCTTTGGGAAGCCACTTTAAGTGAAATGATCATAGAATCCCTACAGTGCAGAAGTAGGCCATTCAGCCCATCAGCTCCAGACTGACAACAATCCCACCCAAGTCCTATCCTTGTAACCCCACGGAATCCCCCTGACACTAAGGGGCAATCCCACCCAGACCTGTTCCCCATGACCCCAAGTATTTATCCCGCTAATCCCCCTAGCCTACACATCTTGGGACACTAAGGGGCAATTAATCCCAGCCAATCCACCTAACCTGCACATCTTTGGAATGTGGGAGGAAACCCACACAGAGTTGGGGAGAATGTCCAAACTCCACGCAGACAGTGAATGACCCAAGCCGGGAATCGAACCCGGGTCCCCGGCGCTGTGGGGCAGCAGTGCCAACCACTGTGCCACCGTGCTGCCCTGGTTTGGAGCTTGCATGCCTCGCAGCTGTTCGATGTCCCCTTGGCCATCAATAGAACTGAGGTGGCCCTTCTGCCCCTCCATCACAGGATGTCCCACCTCAGAGAGTTCCCAGCCAACCAGAAGCCGCCAGTTCTCCAGCACTTGGGAATGGATTTGTGCGACACTGAATCGGGACCTGGGCAAGGGTTTTGGGTCCTTGCTAGGTGCCAAGTTGGCAAGCCCTAATGAGGTGGGGCGGGGGGATGGGGGGGGGGGATGTGTTGGGGGCCATGGGAGGGGAGAAATCCAGGGGTGTTGGGTTAAGTAAAACCATGTGGGGAGAGCCCCTACCCACCACCAGCCTGCTCAGGAAAAGCTGCTGAGCTGGCCATTCGGTGTGGGCCTATCCCACCACTGGTTAAATCCCAGAGGCAGCAGGGCAAGCTCGAAGGGCTGAATGGCCTATTCCTGTTTCTATTTTCTATTCTTTTTTTCTATGTTAAGCGAGCATTGATTGCCCACTTAGGGCCTCAATTGGTCCACAGGCAGGTGGGTGAGCCAATGGGTACAAGTGTGGGAAGGTAGGCGATGGGCAGGGCCTGTGCTAGATTTAGTAAGACCCCCCCAACCCACCCAGCTTCATAACTATTGGCGGGAGGGAGCGGAGGGGGCATAAAATCCAGCCTGCTGTCTTTTACCTTGTTGCATACTTCCTCGTATACTTAATACAGCCAATCATAATGCCTTTCCTTGTACCAACTTCACTCAGGGTAAGCAGACTCTCAGCTGGGTGGGAATTCCATGTTATGGAATTGGAGCACCAACTGCACTCTCCAATTGGTCGGGTATAATATTGTATCAACATCATGGGGGTGGCACGGTAGCATAGCGGTTAGCATTGCTGCCTCAAGGCGCCAGGGGCCCCGGTTCAATTCCCGCCTTGGGTCACTGTCTGTGTGGAGTCTGCACATCCTCCCCATGTCTACGTGGGTTTCCTTTGGGTGCTCCGGTTTCCTCCCACGGTTCAAAGATGTGCGGGTGAGGTTGATTGGCCGTGCTAAATTGTCCCTTAGGTGTCAGAGAAATTAGCAGGGTAAATGCGTGGGGTTCCGGTGATAGAGCCTGGGTAGGATTGTTGCTGGTGCAGGCTCGATGGGCCGAACGGCCTCTTTTTGCACTGTAGGGATAAATATGAAAGTGCTACAGGACACCCGGGAGGAATTTTATTGTTTACTTATTTGTTGCCAAGGAAGATTCCGTACACATTGAAATATTTGAGTGGATCTGGAAGGAGATAAAGGTATTTCTGATATTCTACAAGGGTCACTTGTTCACCTTTGCAAACACTTCAATAGATTTTCCAGTCTTTCGGAATTCTGTGATTCTAACCGACCCTAGCCAGTGCTTTGCTCCACCCTACTTCATCTCACTCTATCAGCAAATGCTTCAATCCCTTTCCTCCCATGTATGATTATCTGACTACCCCTTAAACACACCGTGATTCCAAAGCAAATGATCCTAACCACTCACTGGCCATCCCTCGAGCTGAAAATACAAAGGATCCCAAGTTTCTGGATGGTCCAGTCAATCTCAATCTCCAATTTCTGACCTGTTGCTCTTATCCAAGCCATTCAGTGCTTTGGACCTTTCTGCTCCTTTGGTTTGCCCCTTACGTCACCTGGTGCCAAAGATATAATCCTCAACTCCACTTCCCTGCCTTCTCCCCATAACCCTCGATGCCCTCATTGATCAAAGATCTGTGTATCTCAGCCTTGAACATACTGAACAGCCCAATCTCTGCAGCCCTCTGCAGTAAAGAATTCCACAGATTCACCATCGAGAGAAGATATTTCTCCTCATCACTGTCTCGGAAACCAGCATTTGTTGCCCATCCCTAATTGCCCTTGAACTGAGTGACAGTTAAGAGTCAACCATTTTGTGGATCTGGAGTCACGTGTAGGCCAGACCAGGTAAGGACGGCAGAGAGGAGGTTCTCAAGAACGATCCCAGGAATGAAAAGCCCGACATATCAAGAGCGTTTGAGGACTTTGGGCCTATGCTCAATGGAGTTTAGAAAGATGAGGGGAGGATCTCATTGAAACTTACTGAAAGGCTCAGATAGAGTGGACGTGGAGAAGATGTTTCCATTAGTTGGAGAGACTAGGATCCAAGGGCACAGCCTTAGAGTAAAGGGATGACCCTTTAGAACCGAGATGAGGAAGAATTTCTTCAGCCAGAGGGTGGTGAATCTGTGGAATTAATTTCCACAGAGGACTGTGGCGGCCAGGTCATTGAGTATATTTAAGACAGAGATAGATAGATTCTTGTTTGGTAAGTAGATCAAAGATTCTGGGGAAAAGGCGAGAGAATAGGGTTGAGAAATTTATCAGCCATGATTGAATGGCGGAGCAGATTCGATGGGCCAAATGGCCTAATTCTGCTCCGATATCTTATGATCTTATTTCCTTCCTGAAAGGACATTACTGAACCAGCTGGGCTTATTTTCTTTTACAACAGTCGACAACTGGTCATCATTAAACTTGTAATTCCAAATCTTCATTGAATTCACCATCTACCATGGTGGGATTCGAACCCTGGTCCCAGAATATGACCTACTCTGGGATTACGGGTCCAATGATAATACTACTATGCCACTGCCTCCCCTAATTTATAGTTTACCCCAGTCCAACTGCCTCCCCTAACTGTATAGGTTACCCCAGTCCAATGCCGGCATCTCCACATCATGGCTACTATCCCCTAATTTATACAGGCCAGTACATGAAAATGGGCTAAGATCATGTACCCAAAGAACTCCTGCTCCAACAAAAATAAATAAATAACAACGAAATAGGAAATGGTACCCTCTTGATTCCTTTCCTGAAGATCTTTGGATTCTAACTTAGTTTGAAGGTTCCAAACAGATATAAACTGTTTCAGTAACCGTACCAATCAGAGCAGAACATGATCTTTCATTGAGAAGGTGTACAGACGCTGCAGTGTAAAGCATCATCAGCTTCTCTTTTCCTTAATTGATACGTTTATGCTGTCACCTTACTTTGCATTCTTCAATTCATAAGATAATCTTGACTTTACCGTTGACTGCACATCAAGAACACAGAGTCACTTCCATTAATGAACTGGCAGCTTGTCAGCAGATCATGCATTCCCAGGTCGAGTACAGAATCTTGAATGACACTCCCAGTGCAGTACTGAGGGAACGCCGCACTGTCTGCATTTGAGATGAGACCTTAAAATTGAGATAATACTGCGGATGCTGGATTCTGAAACGAAAGCAGAAAATGCTGGAAAATCTCAGTGGGTCTGACAGCATCTGTGGAGAGAGAAGAGAGCCAACGCTTCTGGTGGGTGGCACGGTGGCACAGTAGTTAGCACCGCTGCCTCACAGCGCCAGGGACTCGGGTTCGATTCCCGGCTTGAGTCACTGTCTGTGCTAGTTAGGTGCATCGGCCATGTAAAATTCTCCCTCAGTGTAACCGAACAAACGTCGGAGTGTGGGGACTAGGAGATTTTCACAGTAACTTCATTGCAGTGTTAATGTTGGGGGAAGTAGTGGAAGCAGATGCGATAGTGAGTTTTAAGGGGCGTCTTGACAAATACATAAACAGTATGTATGGCGGCACGGTGGCACAGTGGTTAGCACTGCTGCTTCACAGCTCCAGGGACCTGGGTTCGATTCCCGGCTCGGGTCACTGTCTGTGTGGAGTTTGCACATTCTCCTCGTGTCTGCATGGGTTCCCTCCGGGTGCTCCGGTTTCCTCCCACAGTCCAAAGATGTGCAGGTTAGGTTGATTGGCCATGCTAAAAATTGCCCTTAGTGTCCTGAGATGCGTGGGTTAGAGGGATTAGTGGATAAATATGTAGGGATATGGGGGTAGGGCCTGGGTGGGATTGTGGTCGGTGCAGACTCGATGGGCCGAATGGCCTCTTTCTGTACTGTAGGGTTTCTATGACCTATGAGATGGGAATAGAGGGATATGGTCCCCGGAAGGGTAGGGGTTTTAGTTCAGTCGGGCAGCATGGTCGGTGCAGGCTTGGAGGGCCTGTTCCTGTGCTGTAATTTATTTTGTTCTTTGTGCTCTTTGTTAAGCCTATTTGTGACACTAATAAAATAAATAAAGTTTGCGGATGACACGAAGATGGCTGGAATTGCGGATAGCGAAGAGCATTGTCGGGCAATACAGCAGGATATAGATAGGCTGGAAAATTGGGCGGAGAGGTGGCAGATGGAATTTAATCCGGATAAATGCGAAGTGATTCATTTTGGAAGAAATAATGTAGGGAGGAGTTATACAATAAATGGCAGAGTCATCAGGAGTATAGAAACACAGAGGGACCTAGGTGTGCAAGTCCACAAATCCTTGAAGGTGGCAACACAGGTGGAGAAGGTGGTGAAGAAGGCATATGGTATGCTTGCCTTTATAGGACGGGGTATAGAGTATAAAAGCTGGAGTCTGATGATGCAGCTGTATAGAATGCTGGTTAGGCCACATTTGGAGTACTGCGTCCAGTTCTGGTCGCCGCACTACCAGAAGGACGTGGAGGCGTTAGAGAGAGTGCAGAGAAGGTTTACCAGGATGTTGCCTGGTATGGAGGGTCTTAGCTATGAGGAGAGATTGGGTAGACTGGGGTTGTTCTCCTTGGAGAGACGGAGAATGAGGGGAGATCTAATAGAGGTGTACAAGATTATGAAGGGTATAGATAGGGTGAACAGTGGGAAGCTTTTTCCCAGGTCGGAGGTGACGATCACGAGGGGTCACGGGCTCAAGCTGAGAGGGGTGAAGTATAACTCAGACATCAGAGGGACGTTTTTTACACAGAGGGTGGTGGGGGCCTGGAATGCGCTGCCAAGTAGGGTGGTGGAGGCAGGCACGCTGACATCGTTTAAGACTTACCTGGATAGTCACATGAGCAGCCTGGGAATGGAGGGATACAAACGATTGGTCTAGTTGGACCAAGGAGCGGCACAGGCTTGGAGGGCCGAAGGGCCTGTTTCCTGTACTGTACTGTTCTTTGTTCTTTGTTCTTTGTTCTAAGAGTCATCCTGACTCGAAATGTTGGCTCTATTCTCTCTGATGGCCACTTAAAACAGATGGCCACTCCATCTGACGAAGGAGCTGTGCTCCGAAAGCTTATGGTATTTGCTACCAAATAAACCTGTTGGACTTTAACCTGGTGTTGTGAGACTCCTTACTCTATTCTCTCTCCACAGATGCTATCAGAGCTGCCGAGATTTTCCAGCATTTCTGTTTTGTTGCCTTAAAACTGAGGCCTTTCTGCCCTTTCAGGTGGATGTAACAGGTAACACAACACATTTTGGCAGAAGCACAGAGAGGGGTTTCCCTTGCCACCCTGACCAACATTTATTCCCCCAACCAATATCGTTAAAAACAGTCCCCCTTGTCATTTATTTCACTGCTGTTTGTGGGGGTTTGCTGTTCACAAATTGGCAGCCACATGACTGACACGACAATGGGGCCGACATCTCAGGGGCCGTAAAGCACTTTGGGACTTCCTGGGGACGTGTCGGGTGCTACGTGAATGCAATTCATTAAAGAATTTACATGGGAAACCACTTACGGCTCTCCATCGCTAGAACTGTAATGTTGTGCTCTGCGCTTGTCTCTCTGTCCAGCGATTTTGCAATTGTAATGACGCCCGTGGTGGCGTCAATGTTAAAATATCGCTCCAGGTCAGTGTTGCGATCTATCGAATACCTGGATGGAAAGTTGAAAATGACATGTCTTACATTCTTCAATCATTTTAATGAATTAAAACTGGCTATCTACCAGTGTTGTCTACAGAAACGGAACATACTAGAAATATGCAATAAGATCACCAACAAGCTGTGCTGGTCCCCCCATGCCGACGCTATAGTTAAGGAAGCCCACCAACACCTCTACTTTCTCAGGAGGCTAAGGAAATTTGACATGTCCTCAACAACTCTCACCAACTTTTACAGATGCACTATTTAAGGGGTGTCTGGACAAATACATGAATAAGATGGGAATAGAGGGATATGGTCCCCGGAAGTGTCGGGGGTTTTAGTTCAGACGGGCAGCATAAATGGTGCAGGCTTGGAGGGCCAAAGGGCCTGTTCCTGTGCTGCAATTTTCTTTGTTCTTTGTTCTAGAGAAAGCATCCTTTCTGGGTGTATCACAGCTTGGTATGGTTCCTGCTCTGACCAAGACCGCATGAAACCACAAAGGGCTGTGAATATAGCCCAGTGCATCACGCAAACCAGTCTCCCATCCATTGACTCTGTCTACACTTCCCACTGCCTTGGAAAAGCAGCCAGCATAATCAAGGACCTCACACACCCCGGATATTCTCTCTTCCATCTTCTTCCATCGGGAAAAAATACGAAAGTCTGAGGTCACGTACCAACTGACTCAAGAATAGCTTCTTCCCTGCTACCATCAGACTTTTGAATGGTCCTACCTTGCATTAAGTTGATCTTTTTCTACACCCTACCTATGTCTGTAACACTACATTCTGCACTCTCTCCTTTCCTTCTCCCCGAGTTACTCTGTATAGCACGCAAGAAACAATACTTTGCACTGTACATGTGAATACATGTACATGTATACATGTGACAATATATGTGACAATAATAAATCAAATCAAACCAAATATCTGTGGAGAGGGTGAACAAATGGTGGGGGATGGATGGATGGATGGATGGATGGATGGATGGATGGATGAATGGATGGATGGATGGATGGATGGATGGATGGATGGATGGATGGATGGATGGATGGATGGATGGATGGATGGATGGACGGACGGATGCATGGATGGATGGACTGATGGGCGTATGGATGGACGGAAGGGTGGATGGATGGACGGATAAATGGGAAGATAAGGATGGAAAGAAGGAGGTAAGTAGCTGGGTGGATGGATGGGTGGGTGGGTGGATGGATGGATTGCCAGACAGAGGGAGGGAGGGAGGCAGGGAGAATGGGAAGGAAGGAGAAAGGGGAGGGAGCACGGA
Organism: Mustelus asterias; assembly: GCF_964213995.1. Classification (NCBI taxonomy): domain Eukaryota; kingdom Metazoa; phylum Chordata; class Chondrichthyes; order Carcharhiniformes; family Triakidae; genus Mustelus; species Mustelus asterias. The sequence goes on from NC_135807.1 coordinate 12,168,259, forward strand.
TGGACAGATGGGTGGGGGGGATAGGTTGATGAGTGGATGGGTGGACAGATGAATGTATAGATGGACAGAGGGAGACAGGGATGGAGGGAGGGACAGATGAATGGGTAGGTGGCTGGGTTGACGGATGAGTGGGTGGACAGACAGAAGGATAGATGGAGGGATGGAGGAAGGGAGGTCTACAATCTACAATCCAAACCCTAACCCATCCATCCTCTCCATAGACGCCAATATTTATTTGAGTTGATTCATTATTTATCCAACTCCAGTCGGATTTATTCCTGGAGCCTTCACAGCCCTACACCCTCTCTCAAACCATCCCACCCTCACACCTCGGTCACTGCCCCATTCTCCCTTGGGTGCACGAGGTGGTGAATACTGACCTGACAGGATTGTTTGCTGCGTCAGGGTCGTGGGCAGAAACGGTGCCGACGGCCGTGCCAACCTTCGCCGCCTCAGAGACGGACATCCTGTAGCGTGGCAAGTTGAACACGGGGGCCTCGTCCACATCCTCCACCACCAGCTTCAACGTGGTGGTGTCGATAAAAGGCCCCAGGGCCTGGAATCGCGGGTCAGTGTTTTTATTGGTGACTTCGATCTTCAGGTTGTAGCTTGACTTATTTTCAAAGTCCAGTTCCTGCGCAATGATTAAAAAGATGCATTTATATTTACTGGGCGAAATTCATTTTATTAAGAGCATGACAAGCAAACTAAGGAATGAGACACATCCATCAGGTGCTGGCATTTTAACACGGGATCACTTAATTAAATAGCAGAGGTATATTTCAGCCTGTGCTTGCTCCAATGCTCTGTGCATCTATCTTTGTTACTCCTGCTATTTGCACTGATGTGACAACCTCCCAAGTATATAAGGTTCCAAATGAATGATTTATTTACGGTTTCTCCAGCATCGCTCCGCTATTTATTTATTTTTTAATCTATCTGTCTCCCACTCTTTTCGGAATAAGATGTACAGGGCCTGATAGTCAGTTTGGACGCGCTCCAGCGGGAGTGGAGTCAGCCCATTTATACCACGAGATTGGCACCGCCATCGCGGAGCGCGCTGCCACGCTTGCAGTCGCTCAGTCAGCGCTCGAATACGTTTGTCTGCCTGCCTTTCAATGATTCCTCCAGGGCGATGGCAAACACTGCTCCACCATCTCTCCGCAAAGACAGCTCATACCTCCCTGAGGGTCCCCGCCTAGCAGAATCCGGGACAGGGACAGCGACCGGGAAATCAGCAGCGAATACTGACCGCGCCACTTCCCAATCTACCCGCTGCCATTTGTGTCAGGAACTTCTTGTTGAGGGCTCGGGTATCTGCCTCTTCCACAATGGGCACCAATCTGTATCATATCACTGAGGATGGTGTGGCATTCGGAGCATCAAATAAATGGGCCGAATGCACTCATCCAACAGTTGGTTCAGAGTGACAACTTACCCCAAAGCCCCAAATGGCTCACTGAGCAAATGGTGGGGCATGGATGGATGGTTAGATGGATGGACGGGCAGATGGACGGACAGTCGGAAGGGTGGATGGACGGAAGGGTGGATGGGTGGATGGACGGATGGATGGAAGGACGGACGGACGGATGGATGGACGGATGGACGGACAGATAAATGGTAAAATAAGGATGGAGGGAAGGAGGTAAGTAGCTGGGTGGATGGATGGCTGGGTGGGTGGATGGATGGATGGCCAGACAGAGGGAGGGAGGGAGGCAGGGAGAATGGGAAGGAAGGAGAAAGGATCGGGAGCACGGATGGTCAGATGGGTGGGTGGGGAGGTTGATGAGTGGATGGGTGGACAGATGAATGTAGAGATGGACAGAGGGAGAGAGGGATGGAGGGAGGGACAGATGAGTGGGTAGATGGCTGGGTTGATGGATGAGTGGGTGGACAGACAGAAGGATAGATGGAGGGAGGGAGGGAGGGAAGGAAGGAAGGAGGGAGGGACAGACGGGTGGGTGAGTGGGTGGATTGCTGAGTGGATGGGTGGGCAGATAGACAGATAGATGGATGGAGGGAGGAGGGAGGAAGGGACAAATGAGTGGGTAGGTGGCTGGGTAAATGGATGAGTGGGTGGACAGACGATAGGATAGAACATCAAACAAGAACTTAGAACATAGAACATGACAGCGCAGTACAGGCCCTTCGGCCCTCGATGTTGCGCCAACCAGTGGAACCAATCTAAAGCCCATCTAACCTACACTATTCCAATATCATCCATATGTTTATCCAATGACCATTTAAATGCCCTTAATGTTGGCGAGTCCACTACCGCTGCAGGCAGGGCATTCCACGCCCTTACTACTCTCTGAGTGAAGAACCTACCTCTGACATCTGTCCTATATCTATCACCCCTCAATTTAAAGCTATGTCCCCTCATGCTAGCCATCACCATCCGAGAAAAAAGGCTCTCACTATCCACCCTATCTAATCCACTGATCATCTTGTATGCCTCTATTAAGTCACCTCTTAACCTTCTTCTCTCTAACGAAAACAACCTCAAGTCCCTCAGCCTTTCCTCATAAGACCTTCCCACCATACCAGGCAACGTCCTGGTAAATCTCCTCTGCACCCTTTCCAATGCTACCACATTCTTCCTATAATGCGGTGACCAGAACTAGACGCAATACTCCAAGTGCAGCTGCACCAGAGTTTTGTACAGCTGCAACATGACCTCCTGGCTCCGAAACTCAATCCCTCTACCAATAAAAGCTAACACTCCGTACGCCTTCTTAACAACCCTATCAACCTGGGTGCCAACTTTCAGGGATCTATGCACATGGACACCCAGATCCCTCTGTTCATCCACACTACCAAGTATCTTACCATTAGCCCAATACTCTGTAATCCTGTTACTCCTTCCAAAGTGAATCACCTCATACTTTTCCGCATTGAACTCCATTTGCCACCTCTCAGCCCAGCTCTGCAACTTATCTATGTCCCTCTGTAACCTGCAACAACCTTCCGCACTGTCCACAACTCCACTGACTTTAGTGTCATCCGCAAATTTACTAACCCATCCTTCTACGGCCTCATCCAGGTCATTTATAAAAATGACAAACAGCAGTGGCCCCAAAACAGATCCTTGCGGTACACCACTAGTAACTGAACTCCAGGATGAACATTTCCCATCAACCACCACCCTCTGTCTTCTTACAGCTTGCCAATTCCTGATCCAAACCGCTAAATCACCCTCAATCCCATGCCTCCGTATCTTCTGCAATAGCTTATCGTGGGGAACTTAATCAAACGCTTTACTGAAATCCATATACACCACATCAACTGTTTTACCCTCATCCACCTCTTTGGTCACCTTCTCAAAGAACTCAATAAGGTTTGTGAGGCATGACCTACACTTCACAAAACCGTGTTGACTATCCCGAATCAAATTATTCCTTTCTAGATGATTATAAATCCTATCTCTTATAATCCTTTCCAAAACTTTGCCCACAACAGAAGTAAGGCTCACTGATCTATAATTACCAGGGTTGTCTCTACTCCCCTTCTTGAACAAGGGGACAACATGGAGGGATAGATGGAGGGAGGAAGGGAAGGAAGGAGGAATGGAGGGAGGGAGGGGCTGGGTTGATGTGGGGTGGGTGGATAGATGGAAGAATAGATGGATGGAGGGAGGGAGGGAAAGAGAGAGGGAGGGAGGGGAAAGGCAGGGACGGGTGGGTAGGTGGCTGGTTGATGAGTGGGTGGGTGGATAGACAGCAGGTAAAAACCCAGCTGTGCTGAAATTCCATCAATCATCACAGAAAACTATTTTTCATTTTTATTATCCACATGAACTTCGAATCTGAAATTTTATCAGCTTTATTTTATTTCATTTGACAGTGAATAATAAAAAAGACTATTATATTTAGATTTGCCTCCACAGTTCTCAAATCTCCTGGTAGACATCAATTCCAATGTTCAGGTAAAGTTATCCCAGTGATAATTACTGCTTGGCTTGGCGTCTTGTACTGATTATCTCTTCCAAATCTCCTGACTGGTTTAGATGTTGATAATGCAGGGATCCTATTCTTCTTCAGACACTGAATAAATTGTCAATAATTTAAATGAAAGCAGAGAAGCACATTCAATCAAATATAAGAAGTAGTTAGAATAAAAACAAACTCACACAGATTGAAGTAAACTGCTTTCCTTCAGGAAAGTTATATTCTTGGCATAAAAGGTCTGCAGGGCTTTTGGGACTTTTGTTTACAATAAATAAGGAACTAACAAACTATTGAGACTGGCATTATGCACTGAATGAATGCAGCTGTGGCTGAGGTATATTGCTAGCCTGAATCTTGCCTCCAAAGGGGAAAGTTCAGGTTTCAAGGCCCAGTCCGCAGGCTTGAGCACAAACATCTTGCCAACCCCAGTTCAGTACTGAGGGGAATATTTTTTTTATTCATTCATGGGGCGGCACGGTAGCACAGTGGTTAGCACTGCTGCTTCACAGCTCCAGGGTCCCGGGTTCGATTCCCGGCTCGGGTCACTGTCTGTGTGGAGTTTGCACATTCTCCTCGTGTCTGCGTGGGTTTCCTCCGGGTGCTCCAGTTTCCTCCCACAGTCCAAAGATGTGCGGGTTAGGTTGATTGGCCAGGTTAAAAATTGCCCCTTAGAGTCCTGGGATGTGGAGGTTAGGGGGATTAGTGGGTAAAATATGTGGGGGTAGGGCCTGGGTGGGATTGTGGTCGGTGCAGACTCGATGGGCCGAATGGCCTCCTTCTGCACTGTAGGGTTTCTATGATTTCATGGGACATGGGCGTCGCTGGCTGGCCAGCATTTATTGCCCATCCCTAGTTGCCCTTGACCTGTGAGACTTGCTAGGCCAATTCCAGAGGGCAGTTGAGAGCCAACCACTTTGCTGTGGCTTTGGAGTCACAGGTAGGCCAGACCAGGCAGATTTCTTTCCCTAAAGGGAATTAGTGACCCAGATGGGTTTTTCCAACAATGGTTTCATGGTCATCAGTCGATCCAGATATTTTTTATTGAATTCAAATTCCGCCATCTGCCACGGCAGGATTCGAACCCGGGTCCCCATAACATTAACTGAGTTTCTGGATTAATAGTCTGGTGATAATACCACTAGGCCATTGCCTCCCCTCATTGAATCCTACAGTGCAGAAGGAGGGCATTCAGCTGAATGCCCATCGAGTCTGCACCAACCACAATCCTACCCAGGCCCTATCCCCATAACTCCATGCATTTACCCTAGCTAGTCCCCCAGATACTAAGGGGCAATCTAGAATGGCCAATCCACCTAACCTGCACATCTTTGGACTTTGGACTGTTCAGCTCAGACCCTCACCGCTCTAACCTGACATAAAGGAGCCATGTCTTTATATTACACATGCAAAAGTTATCAGAATGTTATACTTTGGATCTGACTCTTTAACTTAAGTTGAAATAGAGGAATGGAACCAGCCTGACAACAAGCCTAGCTGACTTGTCTTTAACAGGAGGGGAGGGCAAGGTCGTCTCATTGGAGACAAGATGCTAGATGTCCCCGCCTGTCAACAATAGCAAGAGCAGCAATGCTCTCAGCAGGTAGAACATTAGTCTACAAGGGAGACAAGGGAGGATGAGTGTAAGATGGAGTCAAGTCTGCCACCCCATTGAAGCAGATCAGGGCAGACAAAGGGGCAACAGAGTTCTGAGACAAGGGTCAGAATTTTCTGGCTGTTCATGCCCCAGCCCTGCCGCTGCAAGTGAGGATGGAGAAGTTGGGCACCCAGTCAAAATCCCACCAGCGTGAATGGCTGGAAAATTCCTCCCAAGCAGTTTTGGTTCTCTGGGACTTCATCCCTTGCCTTCACCCCTCACAACTCATCACGCCCTCACCCATTCCTCAGGCCATCACCATGACCCATGCCAACCTCATGCCTCACCACTCACCTCCAATGGCCCCTCACACCATCCACACCAACTTGGTGGCACAGTGGTTAACACAGCTGCCTCATAGCGCCAGGGACCCAGGTTCAACTCCCGGCTTGGGTGACTGTCTGCACGTTCTCCCCGTGTCTGCGTGGGTTTCCTCCCACAGTCCAAAAGATGCGCAGGTTAGGCAGATTGGCCATGCTAAATTCTCCCTCAGTTACCCAAAAAGGTGCCAGAGTGTGGCGACTGGGGGATTTTCACAGTAACTTGATCGCAGTGTTAATGTAAGCCTACTTGTGACTAATAAATAAACTTTAATTTTTAACTTTAACTCAAAGCACTCTCTTTCTCAATCAGCCATTATACGTTCTGTATAGAGCTAATGAACCCTATAGTGAGAATGGTATGTATGGAAATGCTTAAAGAAAATACTATTTTTCTTTTAAAATAATTACTGTAGCTTTCACAGATGCACCACAGAAAACATCCTTTCTGGTTGTATCACAGCTTGGTGTGGCTCCTACTCTGCCCAAGACCACGAGGAACTACAAAAGTCATGAATGTCGCCCAATCCATCACGCAAACCAGCCTCCCATCCATTCACTCTGTCTACACTTCCCGCTGCCTCGGAAAAGCAGCCAGCATGATTAATGATCCCACGCACCGCGGACATTCTCTCTTCCACCTTCTTCCTTCGGGAAAAAGATAAAAAAGTCTGAGGTCACATACCAACCGACTCAAGAACAGCTTCTTCACTGCTGCTGTCAGACTTTTGAATGGACTAACCTTGCATGAGGTTGATTTTTCTCTACATGCTAACTATGATTGTAACACTACATTCTGCACTCCCTCGCTTCCTTCTCTATGAATGGTATGCTTTGTCTGTATAGCGCGCAAGAAACAATACTATTCACTATATGTTAATACATGTGAAAATAATAAATCAAATCAAATCAAAAGATCTTATAAAAGTGCCAATCAGATGGATCGTTAAAGTATCAACAACGGAAGCAATTAGCAGTTGGCATCTCTATTTCTTGCGAAAATGAACATTGTTATTGGGCGGGATTTTCTGGCCATTCCCACCACCGGGATTTCTGGTGACGTTGGTGCAGAGAGGGCAAACAATGGCAGAGCCCATTGGCAGCGGCAGGACTGGAAGATCCCACCACCAGCCAATGGCTATCTGCCTCCACCTGCTGCAATACCCATGGCGATGGTGGAGTGAGGAGGGGAAGGGGGGTTGAGGGGGGGGGGTGAGGTGGGAAAGGGTGAGGGGATTGGAGGGGTGAGGGGGGTGAGGGGACTGAGGGGGGTTGAGGTGGATTGAGAGGGGTGAGCGAAGTGAGGGGGGGAGGGGTGAAGGGGTGAGGGGGGGTGAGGATGATGAGGGGATGAGGAGTGTGAAGGGGTTGAAGTGGGAAGGGGTGCGGGAATTGAGGGAGGTGAGGGGATTGAGGGGGTAAGCGGATTGAGGGGGGGGTTGAGGTGGAGTAAGGGGTGTGAGCGGAGTGAGGGGGGAAGGGTTGAAGGGGGGGAGGGAGAGGTGGCAGTAAGTCCCGATTATCACAAGAGATCACATCAAGCCGAGCTTATTATAACACTTTAAATCTGCCGATCAACCGTTATTTCCCTTTTATGCACCCTTGTCGACAAAGTAACGCTTTTTTCTGAATGAGAATCGGGCTCTCATCAACTCATTCAGTGAAGCCTCCACTTCCAAGGCCTTGCTGAGTACTAGGTATTCTCTGCCCTCCCAAACCTACCCCCCCCCCCCCCCCCCGCCCTCCCACAAAAACCTGGGTCCTTGAATCTCTGTTTGATAGAAATATACACAGCAACCTCAATCCCTGCTGTTACTCTAACCCTGTCTCATGCATCCACTCCATGCATCCACTCAACCGGGTGGACTGTACCTGTGGAGCCTCATTGCCCACGCAGCAGCCACTCAGAGGGGGAGAGGGGGGGGGCGGGAATATGGGGATTTGATCACAATACCGCCAATAGATTCATTCAAGGGATGTTGGCTTCTCTGTCGATCACTTGCGGTTATGCTGTTTGTCATGCAAGCAGCCATGTGTTGTAGCTTCACCAGGTTGGCACCTCAGTTTTGGGTATGCCAGGTGCTGCTCCTGGCATGCCCTCCTGCACTCTTCATTGGGGCGTGAGCGTGTGAAGAGAGGGACGCGGCTTCAGTTGAAGAGATTGGCTGCTGGTTGAAGGTAATATGGGCAGGGAAGGGTTCTTCACAGCAAGTGTCGCTCCTCTCACTCTCTCCAGGTGAACTCCAGATGCCTCCATGACTCGCTACCTCTCTGTATTGTTCGAATATACGGCCCGGGACTCAAACGTGACCTCCGTTCCAAGAGGAGAGTTTGCACAGAAAATATGGAGTGGGTGAACTGCTGGAGAAAGGTTACACCCTATCTTCCCGTCAACCAATCTGAGAGTGCCATCACCAGCACAGTGTCACAGTGGTTAGCACTGCTGCCTCACAGCGCCAGGGGTCTGGATTCAATTCCCGGCTTGGGTGACTATCTATGTGGAGTCTGCACGTTCTTCCTGTGTCTGCGTGGGTTTCCTCCGGGTGCTCCAGTTTCCTCCCACAGTCTAAAAATGTGCGAGTTAGGTGGATTGGCCATGCTAAATTGCTCTTCAGTGTCCCAAGATGAGTAGGATAGGGGGATTAGTGGAGTAAATACGTAAGGTTAAGGGGATGGGGCCTAGGTGGGATGCTCTTTTGGAGAGCAGGTGTAGACTCAATGGACCAAATGGCCTCCTTCTGCACTGTAGGGATTCTATGCAACTCTTTGTCAACTTGAGAACCATATTCACACGGAACCTGAGAGTTTGAATCACCCGGGATCCTGTCGTTGGGGAGGCTTTTGAGTATGTGGCTTGCCCACTAACTTCCCACCCAAGTTACATGGGTACAATGGGTATAGAGGGATATGGGCCAAATGCAGGCAATTGGGATTAGCTTAGGGGTTTCAAAAAAAAGGGCGGTGTGGACAAGTTGGGTCGAAGGGCCTGTTTCCATGCTGTAAATCTCAATGACTCTATAGTCGGAGGCCCATTTTACCCACAGCACTCCCAGAATCAGCTGCCATTAAAGTCCCATCCATCCCAACCTACTATCAATATTTTTCACTGTAGACTAATGCATGTGACAATAATACATCAAATCAAATATCATTTTATATCTGTGTCATGGGAAAGATTCCTCATCGATCGCTTGCGTTTGGGGGACATTTAAAATAACACACATCGCTCTTTCTCGGTTTGGATGCAGTTTTGTCTACCGACGCCAGATTTAATTGTTGCATGGGAGACAGCACCTGCTACACGCAGAGGTCAAACTTCACATCGTCTCTCCATCTGGCTGACAGCTTCTCCCACTGAAATCCCCATCTGCTTCCCAGAGATGTCTAATCATGTCGGATGATAAAAATCTCAAACTTCCAACTGCCCAGCACACTGAGTCTAACGCAGCACCGAGTGTTTCTCAATAATATCTACGCATCAACAAATAACACTTTGCAAAGTCAAACCTCTGCTTGGAACCAGTGAGTGCTATTACTCTATCTTACCCCATAGATCATCCACCAATTTTCCCTGCGCCTTCCTTACCTTCTCTCCTGAAGTTGGTGAATGTGGCTGGTGTCCATGTTTTTTTGAAAGCTTCGATCGGACCTGCCTCCACCACCCTCTCAGGCAGTGAATGCCAAATCCTAACCACTCACTGTGTGAAAAATGTTTTCCTCATACCACTTGTGCTTCTTTTACTAATTACTTACAGGGCGGCACGGTAGCACAGTGGTTAGCACTGCTGCTTCACAGCTCCGGGGACCTGGGTTCGATTCCCGGCTTGGGTCACTGTCTGTGTGGAGTTTGCACATTCTCCCCGTGTCTGCGTGGGTTTCCTCCGGGTGCTCCGGTTTCCTCCCACAGTCCAAAGATGTGCGGGTTAGGTTGGCCATGCTAAAAATTGCCCCTTAGTGTCCTGAGATGTGTAGGTTAGAGGGATTAGCGGGTAAATATGTGGGGGTAGGGCCTGGGTGGGATTGTGGTCGGTGCAGACTCGATGGGCCGAATGGCCTCTTTCTGTACTGTAGGGTTTCTATGATTCTATGATTAAATCTGTGCCCTCTCGTTCTCAATCCTTTCACGCGAATGGGAACCTTCTCGCTGACTACTCTGTCCAGACCCTCTTGATTTTGAACATAAGAACTGGGAGCAGGAGTAGGCCATCTGGCCCCTCGAGCCTGCTCCGCCATTCAATAAGATCATGGCTGATCTTTATGTGGACTCAGCTCCACTTACCCACTTACTCACCATAGCCCTTAATTCCTTTACTGTTCAAAAATTTATCCTTATCTTAAAAACATTCAATGAGGTAGCCTCAACTGCTTCACTGGGCAGAGAATTCCACAGATTCACAACCCTTTGTGTGAAGAAGTCCCTCCTCAACTCAGTCCTAAATCTGCTCCCTCTTATTTTGAGGCCATGCCCCCTAGTTCTAGTTTCACCCACCAGTGGAAACAACTTCCCTGTTTCTACCTTATCTATTCCGTTCATAATCTTATATGTTTCTGTAAGATCTCCCCTCATTCTTCTGAATTCCAATAAGCATAGCCCCAGTCTACTCAGTCTCTCCTCATAAGCCAACCCTCTCAACCCCAGAATCAACCTAGTGAATCTCCTCTGCACCCCCTCCAGTGCCAGTATATCCTTTCTCAAGTAAGGAGACCAAAACTGTACACAGTACTGCAGGTGTGGCCTCACCAACACCTTATACAGCTGCAACATAACCTCGCTGTTTTTAAACTCCATCCCTCTAGCAATGAAGGACAAAATTCCATTTGCCTTCTTAATTACCTGCTGCACCTGCAAACTAACTCCTTGAGATTCCTGCACAAGGACACCCAGGTCCCTCTGTACAGCAGCATGCTGCAATTTTTTACCATTTAAACAATAGTCCATTTTGCTGTTATTCCACCAAAATGGATGACCTCGCATTTACCAACATTGTACTCCATCTGCCAGACATTTGCCCACTCACGTAGATTATCTATATCCCTTTGCAGATTTTCAGCATCCTCTGCACACTTTGCCACCCATCTTAGTGGCATCTGCGAATTTTGACACACGACACTTGGTCCCCAACTCCAAATCATCTATGTAAATCGTAAACAATTGCGGTCCCAACACTGATCCCTGAGGCACACCACGAGTCACTGATCGGCAACCAGAAAAACACCCATTTACCCCCACTCTTTGCTTTCTGTTAGTTAACCAGGATAGAATACCTCTATCCGATCTGTTTTGCCATTCAGTGAGATGATGGCTAGTCTTGCAGCTTAACCCCATACACCTGCCTCTGTCCCACATCACATTATACTTTTGGATAACAAATAACAACCTTAGATCCAGCTTCATTTACCGTTTGCAGAACTGTTGGATTCCCTGTGCATTTAGCATGGCTAATCCAACCTAACCTGCATATCTTTGGACAATAAGGGGCAACTTAGCACGGCCAGTCCACCTAACCTACATATTCTGGAACACCAAGGGGTAATTTAGCATGGTCAATCCCCCTGACCTGCACATCTTTGGACACTAAGGGGCTTGGGTCACTGCTTGTGCGGAGTTTGCACCTTCTCCTCGTGTTTTCATGGATTTCCTCCGGGTGCTCCGGTTTCCTCCCATGGTCTGAAAGATGTGCTGGTGATGTGCATTGGCCATGCTAAATTCACCCTCAGTGTACCCGAACATGAGCCGGAGTGTGGCAACTAGGGGATTTTCACAGTAACTGCATTGCAGTGTTAATGTAAGCCTACTTGTGACACTATAACAAAAACCCCAATTACAGCAGGTTCTGTTTCATCGGATACGGTCCTGATTGTAGCAGTCTGTCCTACGCACGGAACAACAATCATTCTTTCATTGCTCCAGTCATCTCTGATTGTCTCCAACACGTTCAGCAGTTTTTGCCACTTCACCCCAGTCGTAAGCCTTTCTTCAAAATCACTGAAGTGCTATTCACAAATTCTGGATGTAAATATTTGAAGATGACCCCAATTGTCTTTTCTAAGGTGTTTAAACAAAATAATTACAGTCTTCTCCAAAGACGTAAGTACATAATCCAGATGGACACTCCAGCACTCTCCAGTCTAGCCCCACGTGCGTTCCCAATTATTTTCGCTCCACTGTTGGCAGCCAGGCCTTCAGCTGCCGCAAGATCCTAAACTGTGAAATTCCCGCTCTCCTATCTTCATAGAATCTTACAGTGCAAATGGAGGCCTTTCGGACCATCGAGTCTGCACCAACCACAATCCTGCCCAGGCCCTATCCCTATAACCCCATGCATTTATCTTAGCTAGTCCCCCTGACACTAAGGGGCAATTTAGCATGGCCAATCCATCTAACCTGCACTGTGGGACTGTGGGAGGAAACTGGAACACCTGGAAAACCCACGCAGACATGGGGAGAATGTGCCAACTCCATACAGACAGTGACCCAAGCCAGAAATTGAATCCGGGTCCCTGGCGCTGTGAGGCTGCAGTGCTAACCACCGTGCCACCGTCCATCATGACACCTCTTCTAATCCACCTTCTTGACTCAGCTTTTTGTCAATTGGCCAAATACCTCCCTGCGCTGAATCAGTGTCAAATTTTGTGTGATAGAACCACAGAATTGCTACAGTGCAGAAAGAGGCCATTCGGCCCATCGAGTCTGCACCCACGCTCTGAAAGAGCATCCCACCTCAGCTCTCCCCTCTGCCCTATCCCCCGTAAGTCTGTCCAGCCACCTTTTGATTTTGAATACCTCCATCAAATCTGTTTTGCCATTCAGTGAGATGATGGCTGATCTTGCGGCCTAACTCCATACACCACCCAAAGGGAGCCGGGTTCGATTCCTGGCTTTGGTCACTGTCTGCGGAGTTGGCACTTTCTCCCTGTGTCTGCGTGGATTTCCTTCGGGAGCTCCGGTTTCCTCCCACAGTCCAAAGATGTGCGGATTAGATGGATTGGCCAAGCTAAATTGCCCCTTAGTGTCAGGGGGATTAGCTAGGGTAAATGCATGGGGTTATGGGGATAGGATCCGGGTGGGATGGTGGTCAGTGCAGACCAGATGGGCCGAATGGCCTCCTTCTGCACTGTAGTGTTCTATGATTCTATGAAGAGAGGGCAGCGGTGATTTCTCAGTTTATGGTCTTGAGGCAGCTGAAGTCCTGGCTGCCAAATCTGATTATGTCTTTGGGTAACATATATCTATCAGTCTCAAATCCACCATCATTTGCCATTTGCAGAAGAGTGGGATTCCCTGTGCATTTACCATGGTCAATCTACCGAACCTGCGCATCTTTGGACACAAAGGGGCAATTTAGCACGGCCAATCCACCTTAACTACACATCTTTGGACTGTGGAAGGAAACTGGACCACCCGGAGGAAACCCACACAGACACAGGGAGGTTGTACAAACTCCACACAGACAGTGACCCGAGGCTGGAATCGAATCCGGGTCCCTGATGCTGTGAGGCAGCAGTGCTAACCACTGTGCCATCACATTCCTTTGAAGCACCTTGTAATGTTTTACTGTGTGAAAGGCATGATATATTAGTGCTTGTCGCTTTGAACAGGAGAATTCCTCAGGGCACGGGTAAACACTCCGTGAAACTGTGCAGCATGAGGTCAGAGAGTGTGCAACCTCCAAGTGGACTACATCTGCTGGGCAGCCTAACAGATCAGCAATCAATTTCCAAAGGGGGCCTCATTCGATCAGAGCTTTCCGTGTTTATCCTGAGTACATTTGTTCCTTGACGTCTGAATATTTTAGTTAAAGTTTATTTATTTGTCACAAGCAAGGCTTACAATAACACTGCAATGAAGTTACTGCGAAATTCCGCTCGTCGCCACACTAACCAGCACCTAACCAGCACGTCTTTCAGACTGTGGGAGGAAACCAGAGCACCCAGAGAAAACCCACGCAGACATGGGGAGAATGTGCAAACTCCACACAGGCAGTGACCCAAGCCGGGAATCGAACCCGGGTCCCTGGCACTGTGAGGCGGCAGTGCTAACCACTGTGCCACCGTGCCGCTCACAGGGCTGCCTGTGCTTGAATCAGGATGGACAAAACATTTCTCTTGTGTCCTGACGGTCTGAGCTCGCTGTCTAATGGTTTCAGGTGTTTTGAGTTTTATTGCACATTCTGATATGGGTTCCATTACAAATCCATCAAAGTAGAAAATCAGTCAAGGGATCAGCCTCGACTGTTTGGCTGTCTAACCCGATGCGAATAATGTTTAATGTGAATGGTACGTCCTTGTAAACCTACTTAGAGTTCTTTGGAAGATGAGTAGCCTTGAAGCATTCATTCAACCCTTGCCGACTCATCGTTACTGTGCACATACTGTGTGGAGGACTATAACCTGTAAATGAAATTCGATGTAGCAGCGTTGCCCCACATTGCTCATCTGTATGATATCAATGCAGCAACGGGCGATGTAAGAGATTGCTATCGCCAGCAGCTGTGGGACTTGCCAATTGCCAATGGTGGGATTATTAAAATTGCTATTGATCGGCACTGACTAAGTGGTGTCTCCCGCTGCAGTGTTGCGAATGAACTGTCTGCTGTGATCACTCAATAGAACAGATCAAAATACAAGCAAACTATCAACAGTCACTGCAGCAGGGAACAAAGGCATTGTGATCGGCAGAGAAGCTTTGGTTCATGGGGGAGGGTGGGGTTGGGGGAGAGAGTGGGTGGGGGGGAAGAGGGTTTCACTGGCAGTCTTACAGGTCCAGAAAGACAATGTTTAAAGTTTTCTATGGATACAAGGGACGATCCCATTCGGGAGGAGGGGGGAACTAGGATCATAATGAATGGTGGAGCAGGCTCGAAGGGTCAAATGGCCGCCTCCTGCTTTTTTCGCTGGAGTTCAGACGAATGAGGGGGGGATCTCAGTAGCAACTGATAAAATTCTAACAGGATTAGACAGGGTTGATGCAGAGAGGATGTTCCTGATGGTGGTGGAGTCCAGAACCAGGGGTCACAGTCTGAGGATTCGGGGTAGACCATTTAGAACGGAGATGAGGAGACATTTCTTCACCCAAAGAGCGGTGAGGTGAGCCTGTGGAATTCATTACCACAGGAAATAGTTGATGCCAAAACATTGAATGTATTCAAGAGGTGGCTGGATATAGCACTTGGGGCGAATGGGATCAAAGGTTATGGGGAGAAAGCAGGATTAGGCTATTGAGTTGGACGATCAGCCATGATCACAGTGAAGGGTGGAGCAGACTCAAAGAGCCAAATGGCCTCCTCCTGCTCCTATCTTCCATGTTTCTATGCTTCTAGTTTCTATGTTTCTTGTGGCGGGAAAGGCCAGTCCATCTTGCCAGACCACTGGCTCCACAAAGCGTTATTGTTGTTTAATTGAATATGCCCATTTGGGAGTCTCTAGGTCCCGATCAGGTTGTCCACCGGGGGCTGACCTGACTGAATGTTCAGAGCTACCCCATCCTTAGGCTGCCCCACAAAAGTCGGAGGTAGGTGGTGCCCCATGATGCCACCGGGACCTGACATCCAGACATTAACCAGGATCCCACTGCCAGCTTGGGACTGTGTCCTTACCACTGGCTCAGGGGAGATGCTGAAAATGGGAACCTGCCAGCACCTGACGGCACCAGGGAAGGATGCTCTCAACGACCCTGCGGGCTACAATTTTCCCATGTGGACAGAGCACCTTTCACCTCATAAAACATCGCAACATACTTCACAAGAGCTTTGCCAATGAAAACCTGATATCCAGTTGCCTGAGGCAATTTTTCTTTGTATTCATTCATGGGTCATGGGCATCACTGGCTGGCCAGCATTTATTGCTCAGAGAGCAGTTGAGAGTCAACCACATTGCTGTGGCTCTGGAGTCACATGTAGGCCAGACCAGGTAAGGACAGCAGATTTCCTTCCCTTAAGGACATGAGTGAACGAGATGGGTTTTCTGACAATCAACAATGGTTTCATGGTCATCAGTAGATTCTTAATTCCAGATTTTTTTTTATTGAATTCAAATTCTACCATCTGCTGTGGCGGGATTCAAACCTGGGTCTCCAGAACATTAGTAGTTTCTGGGTTAATAGTCTAGCGATAATACCACTGGGCCATCACAAAGACAGAATGTAATCAAAGAGGTAGACATTAAAGAAGTCTTAAAGGTGGAGAAGCAGAGGATTAAGGAGGGAAGGGATACACGATAGTAGGTGAGGCACTGTAATGACCACAGCAGATGCTATTTGCTGAGCTAGCCAAATCCCAGGGGGAAACCTGTCTTACTGATCATAACTTTTTTTTGTATTCTGTAAACAAGGAGAGCAACTACTGATCCCAGGAGCATAGAATTCCCATTACTTTTGTCGGATTTTAAAAAATTAACAGTTTATTAACCGGAAGAAAATAAAACACACGATTTTATGGTTATGGATTTAAAATACTCTTACAAAACTTTCCCAAAGGAACTCACTTAGTCAGAACACACAAGTAAACACCATCTTGGCAACACTCCCTGATAGATTTCCAACACTTAAAAAATCCAGTAATATTACCCAAGGTATAACTGCTATCATTTTAGTAAATATATACAACATGCCTTCTCACCCTCTTCCACTCTCTTGTGGAAATCCAAGAGAATTCAGAAATAGGACTGCTTTCTGACACTGCTTCAGACTTCACAACTTCTCGCAGCACAGAGGTGGTCCCATGATGCTTTCCACACACAGCTATCACAATTTTGTACAAGATTATAACAGACATGGACAGAGTGGATAAGGAGCAGCGGCTCCCCTTAGTTGAAAGGTCAGTAATGGGAGGACATAGGTTCAAGGTGAGGGGCAGAAGGATTAGAGGGGGCGTGAGGAAAAACTTTTTACCCAGCAAGTGGTGACGGTCTGGAATGCGCTGCCTGGGAGGGTGGTGGAGGCAAGTTGCCTCATATCCTTTAAAAAGTACCTGGATGAGCATTTGGCACAGGGTTATGGGCCAAATGCTGGTAAATGTGTTTCGATGGATGGTCAGGTGTTTCTCGCGTGTTGGTGCAGACTTGATGGGCTGAAGGGCTTCTTCTGCACTGTGCGATTCTGTGATTTTATGAATTCAGCTCAACAACTTTCCTCATTTATCTTTTTATTTCCTTTCATCTTCAAATTTATTGTCCTTAGCACCTTTAGGATGTAATTTATTCAAAAATATAAAAGTCTTTCATGCCTTCCTATTGCCTCCCCTTTTGATCAAATTAAAATGGAATGACCTTGCCTGGTTTAACTTTGAAATCTTTATTAGTTGTAAAAGCTCGTTTCTCCCCTTTGAAATTTAACAGCTGAAAAGTCAAGTCCCTATCTATCTCCTAATGCAAATCTTTAATCTGACATATTTACTTATAAATCCATTTCACCATGGCCTCTTATAGCATTGAGCACCTTTACCCCTTTCATCTCTCAACACTCCCGGACAAGTTGTCTCCATTAACCTTTCTTCAGCTCAATTAAATAATTTTCACGCAAAAACACATGGACAGATGCACAGCCTTTTTTACAGAATTGCACAATATTCCCTAAAAATATATATTTTTAAATCCATCCTCACAGGCACAAGGGGAATGAGGCACAGGGAAGATCAAGACTCTCCACAGCCATTATTATTGTGGTTTTTTTTATTCATTCATGGGACATGGGCATCACTGACTGGCCAGCATTTATTGCCCATCCCTAGTTGGGGGGCAGTTGAGAGTCAATCACATTGCTGTGGCTCTGGAGTCACATGTAGGCCAGACCAGGTAAGGGCAGCAGATTTCCTTCCCTTAAGGACATGAGTGAACGAGATGGGTTTTCTGACAATCAACAATGGTTTCATAGTCATCAGTAGATTCTTAATTCCAGATTTTTTTTATTGAATTCAAATCTGTCGTGGCGGGATTCGAACCCGGGTCCCCAGAACATGAGCTGAGTTTCTGGATTAATAGTCTAGCGATAATAAGAACATAAGAACATAAGAAATAGGAGCAGGAGTAGGCCATCTAGCCCCTCGAGCCTGCCCCGCCATTCAATAAGATCATGGCTGATCTGAAGTGGATCAGTTCCACTTACCCGCCTGATCCCCATAACCCCTAATTCCCTTACCGATCAGGAATCCATCTATCCGTGATTTAAACATGTTCAACGAGGTAGCCTCCACCACTTCAGTGGGCAGAGAATTCCAGAGATTCACCCCCCCTGAGAGAAGAAGTTGCTCCTCAACTCTGTCCTAAACTGACCCCCCTTTATTTTGAGGCTGTGCCCTCTAGTTCTAGCTTCCTTTCTAAGTGGAAAGAATCTCTCCACCTCTACCCTATCCAGCCCCTTCATTATCTTATAGGTCTCTATAAGATCCCCCTTCAGCCTACTAAATTCCAACGAGTACAAACCCAATCTGCTCAGTCTCTCCTCATAATCAACACCCCTCATCTCTGGGATCAACCTGGTGAACCTTCTCTGCACTCCCTCCAAGGCCAATATATCCTTCCGCAAATAAGGGGACCAATACTGCACACAGTATTCCAGCTGCAGCCTCACCAATGCCCTGTACAGATGCAGCAAGACATCTCTGCTTTTATATTCTATCCCCCTTGCAATATAGGCCAACATCCCATTTGCCTTCTTGATCACCTGTTGCACCTGCAGACTGGGTTTTTGCGTCTCATGCACAAGGACCCCCAGGTCCCTTTTACACAGTAGCATGTTGTAATATTTTTCCATTTAGATAATAATCCAATTTGCTATTATTTCCTCCAAAGTGAATAACCTCGCATTTGTCAACGTTATACTCCATCTGCCAGATCCTCGCCCACTCACTCAGCCTGTCCAAATCTCTCTGCAGACCTTCTACGCCTTCCACATAGCACTAGGCCATCACTTCCCTGGTTCCTGGCAAACATTGAGGGTAATTACAGCTGCAGGAACTGTGTCAATTGCAAAGATATGCTTTCCGCTGTCAGCATTTAAAAAAAATCCATGTGGACAAGGCCAGCATTTATTGCCTGTTCTTACTTGCCCTAAAAAAGATGGTGGTGATCCGCCATCTTGAACTGCTATGTGCTGTAGGTACATCCATAGTGCTGTTAGGAAGGAATTTCCATGATTTTGGCCCAGTGATAGTAAAAGAGTGGCGATATAGTAATAAGTCAGGATGGTGTGTGGCTTGGAGTGGAATTTGCAAGTTCTGGTGTTCCCAGGCATTTTCTGGCGTTGGTTTTAAGTTTAAGTTTATTCATTATTGTCACAAGTAGGCTTATATTATCACTGCAATGTAGTTACTGTGAAAATCCCCTTGTGACCACACTCCGGTGCCTGTTCGGGTACACTGAGGGAGAATTTAGCATGGCCAATGCACCCTAACCAGCTCGTCTTTTGGATTGTGGGAGGAAACCGGATCACCCAGAGGAAAACCATACAGAGAATATGCAGACTCTGCACAGACAGTGACCCAAGCCAGGAATCAAACCCGGGTCCCTGGTGCTGTGAGGCAGCAGCGCTAACCACTGTGCCACCGTACCACTTTGGTCTTATAGGTGGTAAAGGTTGGGGGTATTGGAAGGTGCTGTTGAAGGAGCTTGGTGTGTTGTTGCAGTGCGCCTTGTAAAGAGTGCACACTGCTGCAACAGTGAGCGATTGGCAATGAATAGTTAAGGTGGAGGGTGGGGTGCCAATCTAGTGGGCTGCTTTATCCTGGATGTTGTCCTCTTTTTAGGTCAAACCAAACCAAGTAAACAAACTCAGATTAAATCAGGACAAAGTAAAAGGGGCAGCTCCCCAAAAAGGAGGGGGAACAGCCCGAACAGAAATCAAAGTACAAAGGAAACTTAAAAAACATCAAATGAAAATGTGATTATTAGGGTCAATAATGCACCCCAACCCCTGCGGTGCCCAGCGGGCGCGGAAAGCGTCAACCGCGCCCGTGGACACCGCATGCTCCCTCTCCAGGGACACCTGGCCGCGAACGTAGCCGCGGTAGAGGGGAAGACAGTCAGGATGGACGGCCCCCTCGATCGCCCGCAGTCTGGACCGGTAAATGGCGCGTTTCACCAGGCCCAGGAGCAGGTTCACGAGGAGGTCGCCATCCCGACCCTCCCCTCTCCGCACCGGGTGTCCGTAGATCAGGAGCGTGGGACTGAAGCGCAAACAAAACATCAATAAAAGGTTCTTCAGGAAAACATAAAGGGAGTGCAGCCTAAGACACACAACATAGACATGGTCCACGGACTCCACAAGGCCACAGAAAGGGCAGTCTTCGGAGCCCGTGAACCAGTGAATCCTACGGTTGTGCAGAACTGCTGCATGCACGACCCTCCACCCCAGGTCCCCGACGTAATTGGGGGAGATCCCTCCGTAGAGGGACCTCCAGCGGGGACCTCCGCCGCCCGGCAGCAACAAGGCCCGCCAAGGTGTATCCGGGCGACAGGCGAGGAGGCGGTAGTGGAGGGTGTGCAGCAGCAGCCCGCACAGGAAACGCCTCCGCGCGGTAGAAAAAGGCACGGAGGGCATTTCCGCGAGGCGGCTCAGGTTGTGGGGCACCTCACCCAGGGAGGGGGGCTGAGGCTTTGGGCCAATGTGGAATTCCACCCGAACAGGGGAACGCTCGGGCGGGATCCCACCGCACGCCTGCGCCGTCTCGAGTTTGCGTGCAGTTTCGGGGCCGAGCACGACCGTCCTAAGGTCTAGGATGGCTTTGGCTGCGCGCCAGACGGACGTCCCCGCGCGCTCAGCCAGCACGCGGGGACTCATCCAGCCCGCTCCTCCGCCATCGAGCACGTCCCCGATTCTGGTCACCCCGGCGTCCACAGCCCTCCTCTCCGCCAGCCACCTGAAGTTATACGGCTGGAGGAGCGGATTCCTGAGCAGCGGCTCTCGCACGAGAGCCGCTACTCCTGACGGGGGAGAGCTGCGTCGCGAGGCGACCTTGTTCCAGACAGTGAGGAGGTCCTGGTAAAAGACAGGCAACTCCTGCAGGGCGGTCGGAGCACGCCCCAGTTCGATATGCAGGAGCTGCACGTCATAATTGAGGCCGTGCCACTGGCGGAAGAAATACGTCGCCATGGCACACCACTGTGGAGGGGGCTCAACGTAAAGGTACCTCTGCAGGGCCTGGAGGCGGAAGGTCGCTATCTGTGTGCGGAGGCACATCAGACCTTGTCCGCCCTCCTCAAGCGGGAGATACAGAACCGCGGCAGGGACCCAGTGCAGTCGATTGCCCCAGAAGAACCGCAGGAGGGTTCTCTGGATATCGGCGACAAAGCCAGGGGGAGGGGTCAAAGGGACCAGCCGGTACCACAGCATGGAGGCGACCAGCTGGTTTATGACGCGAACTCGCGCCCTGTAGGACAGCACTCGGAGCAGTCCTGTCCAGCGACCCAGGCGGGCGGAGACTTTGGCCTCCAGCTCCCGCCAGTTCGCCGGCCAGGATTCCTCGGCTGGGCAGAGATGGGCCCCCCAGGTAGAGGAGGCTGGTCCTGCTCCAGGTGAAAGGCCTGAGCTCCTCCGGAAGGGGGTCCGTCTCCCAAGGACCGACAAGGAGTCCGGAGCACTTGGCCCAGTTGATCCTGGCGGAGGACGCGGCGGAGTACACCGCCTGGCATTCTCGCATCCTCCGCAGGTCAGCCGGGTCCGTGAACATGAGGAGCACGTCGTCGGCGTAAGCTGACAGGACCACCCCTACGTCCGGTCCGCGCAGGACCAAACCTGACAACCTCCTCCGCAAGAGGCGCAGGAATGGCTCCACGCATATGGAATACAGTTGGCCGGACAAGGGGCAGCCCTGCCGTACTCCTCTCCCAAAGTGAAGGGGCGCCGTCAGGGACCCGTTAACCTTAATCAGACACTCTGCGGCAGATTAGAGTAATCGGATCCGGGCGACAAACTGCGTCCCGAACCCGAATGCCCGCAGAGTCCCGAGTAAATACTCGTGCTCCACCCTGTCGAACGCCTTCTCCTGATCTAATGACAAGAAGGCGCCCGACAGACCAGCCCTCTGGGTGTGATGTATTAGGTCCCGGACCAGGTGGAGATTATCATGTATACAACAGCCCGGGACCGTGTAGGACTGGTCAGGGTGGATCAAGTGGTCCAGCACGGATCCAAGGCGTGAAGCAGTAGCCCTGGCAAAGATTTTATAATCCGTGCTGAGGAGGGAGACCGGGCGCCAGTTCTTCAGCAGGTGGAGATCCCCCTTCTTGGGCAACAGGGCAATGACGGCCCTGCGCCACGAAAGGGGCATCTCCCCGGTAGCGACGCTCTCCCCCAGGACCCCCGCGTAGTCGCTCCCTGATGTTGTCAAGGTAGTGAATTTGTGGAACTCACTGCTCCATAGCTGGGTGGAGTTCGAATCATTGAATGGTTTCAAGAAGGAGATAGATATATTTCTGATAAAAATAAGGGATATGGGGATCAGGTGAGAGCTGGACTTGAGACCAAGGAGAGATCAGTCATGATCTGATTGAAATGTTTCCAAGGCAGCTGAAGGCACAGCCACTGATGGTTGAGTGAATTAAATCAAGGATGAGTAAGAGAACAGAATGGGCGAGGATTGCAGATACCACAGAGGGTTGTTGGACAGAATGGGCGAGGATTGCAGATAGCACAGAGGGTTGTTGGACAGAATAGAACATAGAACATAGAACATTACAGCACAGTACAGGCCCTTCGGCCCTCGATGTTGCAGCGACCAGTGGAACCAATCTAAAGCCCCTCTAATCTACATTATTCCAATATCATCCATATGTTTATCCAATAACCATTTGAATGCTCTTAATGTTGACGAGTCCACTACTGCTGCAGGCAGGGCATTCCTCACCCTGACTACTCTCTGAGTAAAGAACCTACCTCTAACATCTGTCCTATATTTCTCACCCCTCAATTTAAAGCCATGTCCCCTCATACTAGCCATCACCATCCGAGGAAAAAAGGCTCTCGCTATCCACCCTATCTAATCCTCTGATCATCTTGTATGCCTCTATTAAGTCACCTCTTAACCTTCTTCTCTCTAACGAAAACAACCTCAAGCCCCTCAGCCTTTCCTCATACGATTTTCCCACCATACCAGGCAACATCCTGGTAAATCTCCTCTGCACCCTTTCCAACACTTCCACATCTTTCCTATAATACGGCGACCAGAACTGTACGCAATACTCCAAATGCGGCCGCACCAGAGTTTTGTACAGTTGCAGCATGACCTCCTGGCTCCGAAACTCAATCCCTCTACCAATAAAAGCTAACACACCGTACGCCTTCTTAGCAACCCTATCAACCTGGGTGCCAACTTTCAGGGATCTATGCACATGGACACCCAGATCCCTCTGTTCATCCACACTACCAAGTATCTTACCATTAGCCCAGTACTCTGTATTCCTGTTACTCCTTCCAAAGTGAATCACCTCACACTTTTCCGCATTAAACTCCATTTGCCACCTCTCAGCCCAGCTCTGCAGCTTATCTATGTCCCTCTGTAGCCTGCCACTTCCCTCCGCACTGTCTACAACTCCACCGACTTTAGTGTCATCCGCAAATTTACTAATCCATCCTTCCACGCCCTCATCCAGGTCATTAATGAAAATGACAAACAGCAATGGCCCCAAAACAGATCCTTGCGGTACACCACTAGTAACTGAACTCCAGGATGAATATTTCCCATCAACCACCACCCTCTGTTTTCTTACAGCTAGCCAATTCCTGATCCAAACCACTAAATCACCCTCAATCCCATGTGTCCGTATTTTCTGCAAAAGCTTAGCATGGGGAACCTTATCAAACGCTTTGCTGAAATCCATATACACCACATCATACATGGGCGGCGACTGCAGATACCACAGAGGGTTGTTGGACAGAATGGACGGGGATTGCAGATACCACAGAGGGTTGTTGGACAGAATGGACGGGGATTGCAGATACCACAGAGGGTTGTTGGACAGAAGCAGATTACAGAAATAGGGAGGAGACAGACCATGGGGGGATTTGAAAACTGGATGAGAATTTTAAAATAAAGTTAATTCAGGTCAGAGGATCGATCTAAATATGCTGCAGGTACTAAACACATTGAAATGGCCTGACCTCCTTGGTCTTAAATTTGTACTTTGCAAAATTACGCCTCAAAGTCGGAGCATAGGACTCTATAGGCCTTTTGGCCCCTCCAGCTTGCTCCGCCATTCAATAAATTAGGTGGATTGGCCATGCTAAATTGCCCCTTAGTTTCCAAAAATGTGTAGGTTAGGGAAATTATTGGGGTAAATGCGTGAAGTTACAGGGAAAGGGTCTGGGTAAGATGCTCTGCTGGAGAATTGGTGCAGACTCGATGGGCCAAATAGCCTGCTTCTGCACTGTGGGGATTCTACGATTCCATGAAATTGGTGCCTAATCTGGGTTGTGGTCTCAATTCTATTCTCCAGCCTGCCTGGAGTATGAAAGTAGAGAAGTGTTGCAATCGTCTGGGATGTTGGTGAGATGATATCTGGAGTATTGTGTCCAGTTTTGGTCTCCTTATTTGAGGAAGGATGTGATGGCATTGGAGGCAGTTCAGAGGAGGCTCACCAGATTGATTCTGGGGATGAAAGGGTTGACGTATGAGGAGAGATTAAACAGTTTGGGTTTATACTCACTGAAGTTTAGAAGGATGGGAGGGGATCTAATCGAGGTATAGAAAATTTTAAAAGGGATTGATAAAGTAAATGTAGACCAAATGTTTCCTCTTATGGGGCAATCTAGAACAAGAGGTCTGATTTAAAAGTGAGATGAGGAGGAACTATTTCTCACAGAGGGTGGTGAATTTGTGGAACTCACTGTCCCATAGCACGGCGTAGTCTGAATCATTGAATGGTTTCAAGAAGGAGATAGATATATTTCTAATAAAAAAGGGATAAGGGGATATAGGGAACAGGTGGGGAGGTGGATTTGAGACCAGGAAGAGATCAGCCATGATCTGATTAAATGACGGAGCAGGCTCGAAGGGCTGAATTTGCCTACTTGTGCTCCTAATTCCTAAGTTCCTATGTTCCTATGTTCCCTCATCATCCTGAACTGCCTTCTCTATCAAGAATCTATCTAACTCTTCCTGAATGATGCTGCCTCCTCTGCTATCTGGGGAACAGAATTCTACAGCTGAATGACCCCCTCCCCAGAAGATAAAAATCCACCTCTTCTTTGTCTTCAAAGGGAGACGACTCATTGTTGAACCGCATCCCCTAGTTTTAGTCTTCCCGACAGCAGAAAACATCCTCAAGGTATCCACCTTTTCAAGTCCCTTCAGGATCTGAAATCTTGCAAAAATATCACCTTATTCTTCTCAACTCGAATGGATACAGGCCCAACTTGTCGAACATTTCCTCATAAAATAAGCTCTTCATCCCAGCAATGAGCTGGGCGAACCTTCTCTGAATTGCTCCGAATGCAATTATATCCTTTTTCAAATACTTCAGGAAGCGTAGTGGAGAACGTGCCCCTGTCTACATCAATGAGGACGAAGTAGAAATAGAGTCATAGACGTTTACAGCATGGAAACAAGCCCTTCAGCCCAACTTGTCCATGCCACCCTTTTTTATTAAGCCCCTAAGCTAGTCCCAATTGTTCGCATTTGGCCCATATCCCTCTATACCCATCTTATCCATGTAGCTGTCTGAATGTATTTTAAAAGACAAACTTGTACCCCCCTCTACTACTACCTCTGGCAGCTTGTTCCAGACACTCACCACCCTCTGTGTGAAAAAATTGTCCTTCTGGACACTTTTGTATCTCTCTCCTCTCACCTTAAACCTATGCCCTCTAGTTTTAGACTCCCCAACCTTTGGGAAAAGATATTGACTATCCAGCTGCTCTGTGCCCCTCATTATTTTATAGACCTCTATAAGATCCCCCCTCAGCCTCCTACGCTCCAGAGAAAAAAGTTCCAGTCTATCCAGCTTCTCCATATAGCTCAAACCATCAAGTCCCGGTAGCATCCTAGTAAATCTTTTCTGCACTCTTTCTAGTTTAATAATATCCTTTCTATAATAGGGTGACCAGAACTGTACACAGTACTCCAAGTGTGACCTTACCAATGTCTTGTACAACTTCAACAAGACGTCCCAACTCCTGTATTCAATGTTCTGGCCAGTGAAACCAAGCATGCTGAATGCCTTCTTCACCACTCTGTCCACCTGTGACTCCACTTTCAAGGAGCTATGAACATGTACTCCTCGATGTCTTTGTTCTGTAATTCTCCCCAATGCCCTACCATTAACTGAGTAAGTCCTGTCCTGGTTCAATCTACCAAAATGCATTACCTCGCATTTATCTAAATTAAACACCATCTGCCATTTGTCAGCCCATTGGCCCAATTGATCAAGATCCCGTTGCAATCGGAGATAACATTTTTCACTGTCCAGTATGGTCGAAAGCTTCAAGTTTTTAGATGTCCAGATCACCAACAATCTGTCCTGGTCCCCCCATGCCGACACTATAGTTAAGAAAGCCCACCAACGCCTCTACTTTCTCAGAAGACTCAGGAAATTTGGCATGTCCACTATGACTCTGACCAACTTGCACCATAGAAAGCATTCTTTCTGGTTGTATCACAGCTTGGTATGGCTCCTGCTCTGCCCAAGACCACAAGAAACTACAAAGAGTCATGAATGAAGCCCAATCTATCACTCAAACCAGCCTCCATTGACTCTGTCTACACTTCCCGCTGCCTCGGAAAAGCAGCCAGTATAATGGAGGACCCCACACACCCTGGACATACTCTCTTCCACCTTCTTCCATCAGGAAAAAGATACAAAAGTCTGAGGTCATGTACCAACCGACTGAAAAACAGCTTCTTTCCTGCTGCCATCAGATTTATGAATGGACCTACCTCACATTCAGTTGATCTTTCTCTACACCCTGGCTGTGGGTGGGTGGCACAGTGGTTAGCACTGCTGCTTCACAGTACCAGGGACCCGGGTTCGATTGCCAGCTTGGGTCACTGTCAGTGTGGAGTTTGCACGTTCGCCCCGTGTCTGTGTGAGTTTCCTCCGGGTGCTCCGGTTTCCTCCCACAGTCTGAAAGATGTGCTGGTTTGGTGCATTGACCCGAACAGGCACCGAACTGTGACAACTAGGCAAATTTCACAGTAACTTCATTGCAGTGTTAATGTAAGCCTTACTTGTGACTAATAAGTATACTTTACTTTAGCTATGACTGTCACACTATATTCTGCACTCTCTCCTTTCTTACTCTATGAACGGTACGCTTTGTCTGTATAACGCGCAAGAAACAATACTTTTCACTATGTTAATCCATGTGACAATAATAAATCAAATCAAATCAAATCAAAAAGAGGCAGAAACTATACACCGTATTCCAGATGTGGTCTCAGCAGGTAGCTGCAGTAAAATTTCCCGATTTTGTATTACATCGCCCTTGCAATAAATGCCAACATTCTATTTGATTTTCTGAGCATTTGCTGTACCTGCAGAATAGCTTTTTGTGGTTCATGTAGCAGGATATCCAAATCCCTCTGTACTGCAGACTTCTGCAATCTCTCGCCGTTTGAATAGCACATTGCTTTTCTATTCTCCCTGCCAAAGTGGACAAGTTCACCCTTTCCCCACATTTTACTCCATCTGCCAAATCTTTGCTTACTCACTTAAGCCATCTATATCCCTTTTTGTAGATGCTTAGGATTATATTCACTTGAGTTTAGAAGAGTGAGAGGGGATCTCATAGAAACTTATAAAATTCCAACAGGTTCAGACAGTGTAGATTCAGAAAGTCGATTAGGATTCTATTCACTGGAGTTTAGAAGAGTGAAAGGGGATCGCAACGGGGTTAGACAGTGTAGATTCAGAAAGAATGTTCCCAATGGTGGGGGAGTCCAGAACTAGGGGTCATGGTTTGAGGATAAGGGGTAAACCTTTTAGAACTGAGGTGAGGAGAAATTTCTTCACCCAGAGGGTGGTGAATGTGTGGAATTCACTACCACAGAAAGTAGTTGAGGCCAAAACGTCTGATTTCAAGAAGAAATTAGATATAGCTCTTGGGGCTAAAGGGATCAAGGGATATGGGGGGGAAGGCGGGATCAGGATATTGAATTTGATGATCAGCCATAATCATAATGAATGGCGGAGCAGGCTTGAAGGGCCGAATGACCTCCTCCTGCTTCTAGTTTCTATGTTTCTATGTTTCTTAACTCCTCTCGACAACTCACTCTCCTGCTCTTCTTGGTATCATTAGCAAACTTAACGACCATACATTTGTTTCATTCATTAAAATTATTTTGTACATAATTGGGACCCCAGCCCTGAAGTTTAAAAGTCTATTTATTTATTGGTGTCACAAGTCAGCTTACATTAACACTGCAATGAATTTACTGTGAAAATCCCCGCGTCGCCAGACTCCAGCACCTGTTCGGGTACACTGAGGGAGAATTTAGCATGGCCAATGCACCTAACCAGCCCGTCTTTCGGACTGTGGGGAGGAAACCGGAGCACCCGGAGGAAACCCACACAGACACGAGGAGAACGTGCAGACTCCGCACGGACAGTGACTCAAGCCGGGAATCAAACCCAGGTTCCTGGTGCTGTGAGGCAGCAGTGCTAACCACTGTGCCACCGTGATCCCTGTGGAACTCCACCAGTGAAAGCTTACCAACCCAAAAGCGACCTCTTTGTCTCTACTTTCTGCATGTTGTCAGTGAACCAATCCTTTATCCCTGGCCCCCCGACACCATGAGCTCTGATTTTATGTAGTAAGCTTTGATGTGGCACCTTATCGAATTCATTTTGGCAATCCAAGTAGCCACATCTATAGGTTGCCCTTTACCCAACTTCATAGAATCATAGAATCGTAAAATCCCGACAGTGCAGAAGGGGGCTATTCAGCCCATTGAGTCTCCACCTACTCTCTGACAGAGTATTTGACCCAGGCCTTCTCCCCTGCCCTATTCCTGTAACCCCATACAATTACAATGGCTAATCCGCCTAACCTGCAGATCTTTGGACACTAAGGGGCAATTTAGCATGGCCAACCCACCTAACCTACACATTTTTAGACACTCAGAGGCAATCTAGCATGGCTAATCCAGCTAATTTGCAAATCTTTTGACACCAAGGGGCAATTTAACATGGCCAATCCACCTAACCTGCAGATCTTTAGACACCAAGGGGCAATTTAGCACGGCCAATCCACCGAACCTTCACATCTGTGGACACTAAGGGGCAATTTAGCATGGCTAATCCACCTAACCTGCATACCTTTGGACACTAAGGGGCAATTTACCATGGCTAATCTACCTAACCAACACATCTTTGGACACTAAGGTTCAATTCAGCATGGCAAATCCACCTAACCGACACATCTTTGGGCTGTGGGAGGAAACCGGAGCACCCAGAGGAAACCCACGCAGTCACAGGGAGAATGCGCAGACTCCGCACAGACAGACACCCAAGCCGGGAGTCGAATCTGGGTCCCTGGTACTGTGAAGCTGCTGTGCCGCCCACATTACTTCTTCAAGGAACTCAAATAAATTAGTTAAACACTATTTACCTGCTGAGAAATGGACCTGTTATCCAACTGAACAAAGCCCCTGGATTAATTTTAGCCGTTCCCTGTATAATACTGAAAATTCCCTGACTTCTTTCATCCATCCTTTAGGGCTGGCAAAAATGATCTTCACTGTGTTTTTCTGAAGGATATCGATGTGATGAGCATTTGGGGGACGAAGTTAGCATTCCTTGTCCTAGTTTTCTGCTTGCCTCAAGCTTTCGAAGGGAGTTTAGACCTTGCAGTGAAGATTTAAAGCTACAGATGAGCAATCTGATGCAGGGGTGGTGGGGGCGGGGGGGTGCGGTGGGGGGGGAGGGGATGGAGGCGGGGGGAGGGGAGGTTGTGGCTGGGGGGGTGCTTGAAGAGTTCTGAAGCGGGATTAGTGCAGAGAAAACAGGGTCACATAGCTAACAGCAAGAAAGGTTATAAATAGGCTTGGCTGCACTGGACGTCAGCCAAAGTGCAGCGCTGTAACTGAGTAACCAGTAGGCTACAAAAGATACGGTAACCACAAGTGACAATGTTGAACATCGAGGCACAATCCATCATCCAAAGACCTGTATGAACTGTCCCTCTGCAGTCAGGCTAATATCAGGTTCCAAAGGCAAGAAGAATGAGCAGTGATTAAATCCCCTTCAGTTTAGGCTCACCAAGGCTAGCAGAATTCAAAGCAGCGAACAAAGACTTCATTCTCACCACCCAGCCGGATCCGTCTTTTGCCTTTGATTAGCCTTACCTTCCGGAGTGTTATGAGCCCCTCTTGCGTCTCCATGTCAGTGGTAATCATGAGAACAGAAAGCCCGTCCCCGTCAACAATTCGGTATTCCATTTCAGCGTTTGGTCCAATGTCATCATCAAGCGCCTTTATTTTAGCCACGGTCGAAGCCACGGGTAAGGATTCCGGAACATTGTACTGATAAAACCCTGCGGGGAAGAAAGTTTCAAATGTCATCCACCCAAAATCTATTGCAGCGATATGCTTCATGGGTGAGTACTGGGATGAGGAATAACCTGAATGCGCCTAAAGTTAAGAAAGCCCACCAATGCCTCTACTTTCTCAGAAGGTTAAGGAAATTTGGGCAGTACGGTGGTACAGTGGTTAGCGCTGCTGCCTCACAGCGCCAGGGACCCAGGTTCAATTCCCGGCTTGGGTCACTGTCTGTGCGCAGTCTGCACGCTCTCCCCATATCTGAGTGGGTTTTGTCTGGGTGCACTGGTTTCCTCCCACAGTCCGAAAGGCGTGCTGGTTAGGGTGCATTGGCCATGCTAAATTCTCCCTCAGTGTACCTGAACAGAGTGTGGTGACTCAGGGATTTTCACAGTAACTTCATTGCAATTTTAATGTAAGCCTACTTGTGACTAATAAACAAACTTTACTTTATTCTACTTTTAAGTTTGGGATGTCCGCTACAATGAATCATAGACATAGAAACCCTACAGTGCAGAAAGAGACCATTCGGCCCATCGAGTCTGCACCGACCACAATCCCACCCAGGCCCTAACCCCATATCCCGACACATTTACCCGCAAATCCCTCTAACCTACGCATCTCAGGACACTAAGGTGCAATTTTAGCATGGCCAATCAACCTAACCCGCACATCTTTGGACTGTGGGAGGAAACCGGAGCACCCGGAGGAAACCCACGCAGATACAGGGAGAATGTGCAAACTCCACACAGACAGTGACCCAAGCCGGGAATCGAACCCAGGTCCCTGGAGCTGTGAAGCAGCAGTGCTAACCACTGTGCTACTGTGCCGCCCAATGCTCACCAACTTTTACAGATGCACCACAGAAAGCATTCTTTCTGGTTGTATCACAGCTTGGTATGGCTCCTGCTCTGCCCAAGACTGCAAGAAACTACAAAGGGTCATGAACGAAGCCCAGTCCATCACTCAAACCAGCCTCCCATCCATTGACTCTGTCTACACTTGCTGCCTCGGAAAAGCAGCCAGCATAATTAAGAAACTCACGCACCCAGGACATTCTCTCTTCCACCTTCTTGCATCTGGAAAAAGGTACAAAAGTCTGAGGTCACGTACCAACCAACTCAAGAACAGCTTCTTCCCTGCCGCCATCAGACTTTTGAATGGACCTACCTTGCACTAAGCTGATCTTTCTCCACACCTTAGCTATGAAAGGCATGGATAGGGTGAACGGTGGGAAGCTTTTCCCCGGGTCGGTGGTGACGTTCACGAGGGGTCATAGGTTCAAGGTGAAGGGGGGGAGGTTTAACACAGATATCAGAAGGACATATTTCACACAGAGGGTCGTGGGGGCCTGGAATGTGTTGCCGGGCAAGGTGGTGGAGGCGGACACACTGGGAACGTTTAAGACTTATCTAGACAGCTATATGAACGGAGTGGGAATGGAGGGATACAAAAGAGTGGTCTAGTTTGGACCAGGGAGCGGCGTGGGCTAATTGTTCCTTGTTTCTCGTTTCAAGGCTTCATTCTATGATCATCTTGCTGGTGCCAGTACAGAGCGAGATTGCGGATAGTTGGGAACCTGTCTCGGGGGCAGGGAATTCATATGGTGTTCGTGGAAGTGGAAATGACTAGGGTTGGGAAGCATTTTCCGATCAGGGCCATTGTGATCTCCTGGACTCGTTTCGATCGCCTCAGGGGGTCGGAGAGGAATTTCCCAGATTTTTTTTTTCCCCATATTGGCCCTGGGGTTTTTCACTCTGGGTTTTCGCCTCTCCCTGGAGATCACATGGTCTGGAATGGGGGGGTGGGGGTGAGTTAATAGGTTGTAATGAACAAAGCATCGTAGCTGTGAGGGACAGCTCGGTGGATAGGATATTGGTATGTAGATAGGCTGGAAAATTGGGCGGGGATCCTGGATTCAGGATTCAATCCTGGACCGGGGAGCGGCGCGGGCTTGGAGGGCCGAAGGGCCTGTTCCTGTGCTGTATTGTTCTTTGTTCTTTGTTTGTTCTTTGTTAGCTATGACTGTAACACTACATTCTGCGCTCTCTCCTTTCCTTCTCTATGAACGGTATGCTTTGGCTGTATAGCAAGCAAGAAACAATAATTTTCACTGTATGCTAATACATGTGACAATAATATATCAAAGCAAATCAAAAGTCAGAAATAGGAAAGGGATGATTGATGGAAATGAGGGCGGAGCAACACCCTGCCCCACCCCCCTCCCCCTCCCCTTCCCCCGCCTTTTTCAAACCAGATGACCAGCGACCATCATTTTAAGCCGGGAACTGACTTGTATATAGACTCACTGGAAAGCTGTAGCTGCCTCAACACTCAAAGTGAATCAGACCCCTTCCTTTCTCTGTCACCTCCTCCAGTACTCGAACCCTCTGCGGTCTCTGCAATCCTCCAATTCTGGCCTCTCGCACATTCCCGATTGTCATGGACCCAGCATTGGTGGCGGGTGCCTGCAGTGTGCTTTATGCCCTAAGCAGTGGAATTCCCCACAATAACAACAAATTGCATTGATATGGCGCCATTAACATCGTAACACATCTCAAAGCCTTTCACAGGAGAGCTTTAAAACAAAGTTTGATGCTGAGAAATTACTCATTTACCCATTTGAAAATGGGGAAGTTTCCCATAATTCAGTGATTTGTCCATGAAACCTACCAGTCAATTTACCCTGTGTGTTAAAATCACCCGTCTGTGTGTTCTGTATCTGTATCGTGGGAGACGTCTCGTGCCAAAGGCAGACATTGACGGAGGGAATTTATTGTCTTCTGTGCACCAGCTCAACCTTCAACTGAGTGAGGAAAAGAGTATTTGAGGACCAGGCTATCACAGCCAGGGCAAAGGTCATGGTTCAAGGGGCAACAGTGGCTCCCCCGCTCCTATATATATCGCAGGCTGGGACAACATTCAGCAAGCACCTCAAAGCACTGGAAAATATCATCAGCGGCATCTTTACAGGATCCCCCTAATCCAGTGGCAAGAAAGGCCCTCCGATAGCAACCACCCAAACCGGCATACCCGGCACTGAGGAGTTAATCACTGCCAACCAGCTGGAGATCACAGTGGGGAATAACACTGCGGGAATCACAGTGGGGGAATCACAGTGGGGAATCACAGTGGGGGAATCACAGTGGGGGAATTACAGTGGGGAATCACAGTGGGGAATCACAGTGGGGAATCACAGTTCGGAATCACAGTGGTGAATCACAGTGGGGAATAACAGTGGGGAATCACAGTGGGGAATAACAGTGGGGGATAACAGTGGGGGATAACAGTGGGGAATCACAGTGGGGAATCACAGTGGGGAATCACAGTGGGGAATCACAGTGGGGAATCACAGTGGGGAATCACAGTGGGGAATCACAGTGGGGAATAACAGTGGGGGATAACAGTGGGGGATAACAGTGGGGAATCACAGTGGGTGATCACAGTGGGGGGATCACAGTGGGTGATCACAGTGAGGGATCACAGCGGGGGATCACAGTGGGGGGATCACAATGGGGGGAAATCACAGTAGGGGATAACAGTGGGGAATCACAGTGGGGGGAATCACAGTGGGGGAATCACAGTGGGGGAATCACAGTGGGGGAATCACAGTGGGGGAATCACAGTGGGGGAATCACAGTGGGGGAATCACAGTGGGGGGGATCACAGTGGGGGAATCACAGTGGGGGAATCACAGTGGGGGGGATCACAGTGGGGGATCACAGTGGGGGAATCACAGTGGGGTGATCACAGTGGGGGAATCACCATGGGGGAATCACAGTGGGGGGATCACAGTGGGGGATCACAGTGGGGGAATCACAGTAGGGGAATCACATTGGGGGATCACAGTGGGGGGAATCACAGTGGGGGGGATCACAGTGGGGGATCACAGTGGGGGAATCACAGTAGGGGATCACAGTGGGGGGGATCACAGTGGGGGAATCACAGTGGGGGAATCACAGTGGGGGATCACAGTGGGGGATCACAGTGGGGGATCACAGTGGGGGATCACAGTGGGTGATCACAGTGGGGGATCACAGTGGGGGAATCACAGTGGGGGAATCACAGTGGGTGATCACAGTGGGGGATCACAGTGGGGGAATCACAGTAGGGGATCACAGTGGGGGGAATCACAGTGGGGGAATCACAGTGGGGGAATCACAGTGGGGGAATCACAGTGGGGGAATCACAATGGGGGAATCACAGTGGGGGAATCACAGTGGGGGAATCACATTGGGGGATCACAGTGGGGGGAATCACAGTGGGGGAATCACAGTGGGGGAATCACAGTAGGGGAATCACATTGGGGGATCACAGTGGGTGATCACAGAGGGGGATCACAGTGGGGGAATCACAGTGGGGGAATCACAGTGGGGGAATCACAGTGGGGGAATCATAGTGGGGGGGATCACAGTGGGGGATCACAGTGGGGGAATCACAATGGGGTGATCACAGTGGGGGAATCACCATGGGGGAATCACAGTGGGGGGATCACAGTGGGGGATCACAGTGGAGGAATCACAGTAGGGGAATCACATTGGGGGATCACAGTGGGGGGAATCACAGTGGGGGGATCACAGTGGGGGATCACAGTGGGGGAATCACAGTAGGGGGGATCACAGTGGGGGATCACAGTGGGGGAATCACAGTGCGGGAATCACAGTGGGGGAATCACAGTGGGGAATCACAGTGGGGGAATCACAGTGGGGGAATTACAGTGGGGAATCACAGTGGGGAATCACAGTGGGGAATCACAGTGGGGAATCACAGTGGGGAATCACAGTGGGGAATAACAGTGGGGAATAACAGTGGGGAATCACAGTGGGGAATCACAGTGGGGGATAACAGTGGGGAATCACAGTGGGGAATCACAGTGGGGAATCACAGTGGGGAATAACAGTGGGGAATCACAGTGGGGAATCACAGTGGGGAATCACAGTGGGGAATCACAGTGGGGAATCACAGTGGGGAATAACAGTGGGGGATAACAGTGGGGGATAACAGTGGGGAATCACAGTGGGGAATCACAGTGGGGAATCACAGTGGGGAATAACAGTGGGGAATCACAGTGGGGAATCACAGTGGGGAATAACAGTGGGGGATAACAGTGGGGAATCACAGTGGGTGATCACAGTGGGGGGATCACAGTGGGTGATCACAGTGAGGGATCACAGCGGGGGATCACAGTGGGGGGATCACAATGGGGGGAAATCACAGTAGGGGATAACAGTGGGGCATCACAGTGGGGGGAATCACAGTGGGGGAATCACAGTGGGGGAATCACAGTGGGGGAATCACAGTGGGGGAATCACAGTGGGGGGGATCACAGTGGGGGATCACAGTGGGGGAATCACAGTGGGGTGATCACAGTGGGGGAATCACCATGGGGGAATCACAGTGGGGGGATCACAGTGGGGGATCACAGTGGGGGAATCACAGTAGGGGAATCACATTGGGAGATCACAGTGGGGGGAATCACAGTGGGGGGGATCACAGTGGGGGATCACAGTGGGGGAATCACAGTAGGGGATCACAGTGGGGGGGATCACAGTGGGGGAATCACAGTGGGGGAATCACAGTGGGGGATCACAGTGGGGGATCACAGTGGGTGATCACAGTGGGGGATCACAGTGGGGGAATCACAGTGGGGGAATCACAGTGGGGGAATCACAGTGGGGGAATCACAGTGGGGGAATCACAGTGGGGGAATAACAGTGGGGGAATCACAGTGGGGGAATCACAGTGGGGGAATCACATTGGGGGATCACAGTGGGGGGAATCACAGTGGGGGAATCACAGTGGGGGAATCACAGTAGGGGAATCACATTGGGGGATCACAGTGGGTGATCACAGTGGGGGATCACAGTGGGGAATCACAGTGGGGAATAACAGTGGGGGATAACAGTGGGGAATCACAGTGGGTGATCACAGTGGGGGGATCACAGTGGGTGATCACAGTGAGGGATCACAGCGGGGGATCACAGTGGGGGGATCACAATGGGGGGAAATCACAGTAGGGGATAACAGTGGGGAATCACAGTGGGGGGAATCACAGTGGGGGAATCACAGTGGGGGAATCACAGTGGGGGAATCACAGTGGGGGGGATCACAGTGGGGGATAACAGTGGGGGAATCACAGTGGGGTGATCACAGTGGGGGAATCACCATGGGGGAATCACAGTGGGGGGATCACAGTGGGGGATCACAGTGGGGGAATCACAGTAGGGGAATCACATTGGGGGATCACAGTGGGGGGAATCACAGTGGGGGGGATCACAGTGGGGGATCACAGTGGGGGATCACAGTAGGGGGGATCACAGTGGGGGATCACAGTGGGGGAATCACAGTGGGGGGGATCACAGTGGGGGATCACAGTGGGGGATCACAGTGGGGGAATCACAGTAGGGGATCACAGTGGGGGGGATCACAGTGGGGGAATCACAGTGGGGGATCACAGTGGGGGATCACAGTGGGGGATCACAGTGGGTGATCACGGTGGGGGATCACAGTGGGGGAATCACAGTGGGGGAATCACAGTGGGTGATCACAGTGGGGGATCACAGTGGGGGAATCACAGTGGGTGATCACAGTGGGGGATCACAGTGGGGGAATCACAGTAGGGGATCACAGTGGGGGGTATCACAGTGGGGGAATCACAGTGTGGGGAATCACAGTGGGGGAATCACAGTGGGGGAATCACCTTGGGGGAGAATCACAGAGAGTGATCACTGGGGGGGAATCACAGTGGGGGGGATCACAGCGAGGGAATCACAGCGGGGGATCACAGCGGGGGATCACAGCGGGGGATCACAGTGGGGGGAATCACAGTGGGGGGAATCACAGTGGGGGGAATCACAGTGGGGGAATCACCTTGGGGGAGAATCACAGAGAGTGATCACAGTGGGGGAATCACAGCGGGGGAATCACAGTGGGCAATGGGCGATCACAACAGGTCTGACTTTCTTCAGAAACACTCTGAGGTTCAGGTCCCTCTTTATCTCACCTCCCTTACCCACCTCTTCCTCCACACCCCCTCCCTCACTCACCAGTCTTAGCTGTGTGAAGCAGAGAAGGTAGGAGGGCTGTAAACGCACGGACACCCTCAAAGGCAGAGAGCTCCCTTTTTCTATCTGCTGATTGGGATCCAACTGTGAGTCTCTTCAGGGGCAGAGTGGGGGAACAGAAAACGTTCTCTGTGTTGGGGCAACTCTGCCGCGAGGTGTTCTGGTAGAGGCTCAGTGTTTCTTTCTAAAGTGTGCCCCTGTTGCTGGTATCGACTGCTTTCTCTGCACTGATCTAAGATAGTAAGAAGTTTAACAACACCAGGTTAAAGTCCAACAGGTTTATTTGGTATCAAAAGCCACTTTGCTACCAAATAAACCTGTTGGACTTTAACCTGGTGTTAAACTTCTTACTGTTTTTACCCCAGTCCAACGCCGGCATCTCCACATTCTGCTCCAAGATCCCATACTTAGATAATCACAGACGCTGGGATGTTCTGGTGGTATGTAAACCTATAGCATCTGACACCAGCAATGGTGCCCATATGTCCTCTTGCCCGCCCCCATACTCTCCACCAATGGAGGCCAAGTTTTTTGGGAAGGTAGATCTGTGCTTAAAAGCAAAATACTGCAGATGCTGGAATCTGAAACAAAAACAGAAAAGACTCAGCAGGTCTGACAGCATTTGCAGAGAGAGAATCGGGCCAATGTTTCAAGTCTGGATGACCCTTCGTCAGAGACCTGTGCTTATTCTATGATTTCTATGATTTCTATTCGGCCTTCTACGTTGCAGCATCAATCTTCCACTGCTCTCAGCTTTCTATTTAACTGTATTTCCTGCCCAATACAGTATGTCATACCCTTACATTTTAGTGGCTTTTGTGTGCAACATTTTTACAAAAAACTGTAATGACCCATGTCAGTCGGAGTAGCCATGTATAAGTTATTTGTGATATCAGAGAAAGTTGTTGGAACATTGCGCTAACCTAACAATCAGAAACCTGTCAACTTCCCTCTTGTTGATGCTAGCGATGTGGTTGCCAAGGTGAACAAGCGACCCTTGTAGAATATCGGAAATACCTTTATCTGCTTCCAGATCTACTCAAACATTTCAGTGTGTACGGAATCTTCCTTGGCAACAGATAAGTGAGCAAACAATTCTTCTCGGGTACCCTGTAACACTTTCATATTTATATATTTTTATAGATGGATAGAATTATGAACCACCTGGAGGACTTGTGATTCCACTGAGATACTGATACCTCCGACACCCGTGTAAATGTTGACCTCATGACTTTTGGCTTCAACATAGACCAGGGTCAAAATTCTCCCCAAAAATTCTGAGGACCCAATTTTACCATCGCGTTGCGCTCATTTTCGGGCACGAAAATAGGCGAGTAGCGTGATCCACGCCCGCCTCCGCGCCGATTCCCCCTTCACCAAGTCCTGAAAATGGCCATGATTGAGACCACGCCCGAAACAGGGGCGACGGCCATTTAAATGTATTTGCATGCATTCAAATTGACTGAATGGGCTGCACACCCAACCTTACCGGAACTTCCCCCTTTACCACCGTGTTCGCCCATCCGGAATCGGCACGCAACAGACATGCTCCACAAAAGTCCGATTCAGGCGCTACAGTTAGTGAGGAGGTAAGTGCCGAGCGTCCGACGGTTCTCTGCTTGAGATCGGTGCAGGGCAAAGGGGGGGTCCACTGCCACTCTGCCTGAGATCAGTGGGGGAGGAGGGGGGGATCCGCTGCCACTCTGCCTGAGATCAGTGGGGGAGGAAGGGGGGATCCGCTGCCACTCTGTCTGAGATCTGTGGGGGGAAAGGGGGGTCCGCTGCCACTCTGCCTGAGATCAGTGAGGGGGAATTGGGGTCCGCTACCACTCTGCCTGAGATCAGTGGGGGTGGAAGGGGCCCGCGATCAGTCTAGGTGGCGGGGGTGGGGTGGGGGGGATAAGGGGGTCAGTAATGTTGTGGGGGTGGGGCAATGTCTGTGGGGGACATGGGGAGGCATTATCCGGCCCGGGGGGTGATGTGACAGGGGAGCAGCAATCTGTCATTTTTTTACTGTGCATGCGCAGTCGGAAGCTCCAATCGGAGCTGCAGGATTTCGGGCATGTTAAACCCCGCCCACAAACTTCTGCAGCGCGATTCGGAATCGCTGCTCTTTTTCCAGGCAGAGCGCGTACGAGGACACCTGAGAACAGGTCTAAAAGTCAGATCTGAAACACTCCCAGTTTTAAGTCTGCCCAGAACTTGGAATCAAAATGGTTAAATAGGGCCCCAAGTGTCAAATTCATGTGAAAACTGGAGTGATTTGCGCTGGTTTTCAATGGGAGTTCAGAGAAGAATCTCCCACACTCTGTGCACTGCAGACTGCACTAGCATTGAAATCATTATGAAGCTGTTGGTGGGGCCTGTTCCCATCTGGAAAGCTAGCAGCCCCGGAGACTTCAGACCCAGGCATGCTAATCCCATTTCAGTGAAATTCAAATGAGTATGTAACAACCTGTCCTGGTCCCCCCCATGCCGACACTATAGTTAAGAAAGCCCACTAACGCCTCTACTTTCTCAGAAGACTAAGGAAATTTGGCATGTCCGCAACGACTCTCACCAACTTTTACAGATGCATCATAGAAAGCATTCTTTCTGGTTGTATCACAGCTTGGTCTGGCTCCTGCTCTGTCCAAGACCGCAAGGAACTACAAAAGGTCGTGAATGTAGCCCAATCCATCACACAAACCAGCCTCTCATCCATTGACTCTGTCTACACTTCCTGCTGCCTCGGCAAAGCAGCCAGTATAATTAAGGACCCCACGCACCCCGGACATTCTCTCTTCCACCTTCTTCCTTCAGGAAAAGGATTCAAAAGTCTGAGGTCACGTACCAACCGACTCAAGAACAGCTTCCTCCCTGCTGCTGTCAGACTTTTGAATGGACCTACCTTGCATTAAGTTGATCTTTCTCTACACCCTAGCTATGACTGTAACACTACATTCTGCACTCTCTCATTTCCTTCTCTATGAACGGTATGTTTTGTCTGTATAGTGCACAAGAAACAATACTTTTCACGGTATGTTAATACATGCGACAATAATAAATCAAATCAAATCAAAACGATTTCCAGCATGGAGCTGACGTCGCCGGAAATCCAGGGCTGGGAGCCGCCATCATGGCGGAGAAGCATGCACGAACCCTGCAACTCGGCCAACATGAGAATTTCCCGGCCTGCTGCATTAAAAAATTAGCGCAGTGGGATGGGAGAATTGCGGCACAGATCTTCCAGTCCCGCCGATATCTACACCAGTTTCTTAATGATTTGATTTCGTAAATATCAATGGCAGCATGGTGGCACAGTGGTTAGCACTGAGGCCTCACAGTGCCAGAGGCCCAGGTTCGATCCCAGCCTTGGGTCACTGTCTGTGTGGAGTCTGCACATTCTCCCCATGTCTGTGTGGGTTTCCTCCAGGTGCTCCAGTTGCCTCCCACAGTCTAAAGATATGTGGGTTAGGTAGATTGGCTAAGGTAAATGCACGGGCTTACAGGAATAGGGGTTGGACCTTGGTAAGATGCTCTTTTAGAGGGCTGGTGCAATCTTGATGGGCTGAATGGCCTCCTTCTGCACTGTCGGGATTCTATTATTCTATGAAAATCAGCAAACATAAAAAATAGGATCAATAGAAGGCCATTTGGCCCCTCGAACCTGTTCCACCATTCATTATGAACATGACTGATCAGCAACTCAACAGTATGATCTTGTCTTCCCCCCATATCCCTTGGTCCTTTTAGCTCCAAGAGCTATATTTAACTCCTTCTTAAAAACATATATGTTTTGACCTCAACTGCTTTCTGTGGTAGCGAGTTACCACTCTCTGGGTGAAGAAATTTCTCCTCATCTCAGTCCTAAAAGGTTTGCCCCACATACTTAAGACTAGGGCCCCACACATGGATTTATACCAGTGATGGGCACCTCGGCGAGTGAGTAAGCTGCATGAGGGGCCACCCTTCATCTCAGTGGGTCGCAAGATCGAAACCGGGCTTGTTCACTAACCATGACCCATGAATAAGATAGAATACATTTAGTACAGATCTAATATTTCATAATGAGTTATAGAAAATGCTTCACCATTTATATGTTAATGGAATTACCATCAACTTCAAACGGTAAAAGCAAAGGAAGTATTTACACTTTGGGCAGAGAGGGAGCACACGGCTCTCTCAGTCAGTGTTGTGAGCGATCAGAGCGCCCCTCACTTCACTCACCCTTGCTTTATGTGCGTTATCACTTCAGTCACACCGGTAGGAAAAAAACTTTATGGATACAGATTTGTGGAAACCCTGCACATGGGCAACGGTCAACAAGAAGTCTCGTGGGCTGCACTCTGAACCGAGAAGGGCCGTATGTGGCCCCCAGGCTGCAGGTTGCCCACCACTGGGTATACACGGTACCTGCATTGTGTTGACATCAAAATTCTCCAGGACACCATTCTCCATTGAAGATAGGGGGCAGCACGGTGGCACAGTAGCACTGTAGCACTGCTGCCTCACAGCGCCAGGGACCTGAGTTCAATTCCGGTCTCGGGTCACTGTGTGGAGTTTGCACATTCTCCCCGTGTCTGCGTGGGTTTCCTCCTGGTGCTCCAGTTTCTCCCACAGTCTAAAGATGTGCAGGTTAGGTTGATTGGCCATGCTAAATTAACGCTAGTGTCAGGGTGATCAGCACGGTAAATTTGAAGGGTTACGGGAATAGGGCCTGGGTGGGATCGTGATCTGTGCAGTCGATGGGCCGAATGGCCTCCTTCTGCACTGTAGGTATTTTATGCTATGACTCTATTGATTTTATTCTATTCTATGATTCTGTAGCATCACCATAGGATCATACGGCACGGAAGGAGATCATTGTGGCTCTGTCAGCTCTTTGAGAAAACTCACCAATGAATCCCTCCTCCTCTGCCCCGCCCCCATCACCCTTTCAATTTTAAGGACAGAATTTTCAGCCTTCGCCCACCCTGAGACCGGAAATTCCCGCCCAAGATGAACAGATAATGGGCCTTTCAATGGTCGGTTAAATTGCCCGTCCCACCAGCGACCATTCCCTTGCTGGATGGGATCGGTAGATTTACCCCAAGTTGTTTCAAATTTCACATCCAATCCTTCACTCTCCTCGTACATTTTTGGGGCTTTTACTTTCTGTGATATTTTTTCATGGAACATTGCAAAAGGAATCTAGCTCAGAAGCTGAAATAACCTTTGTCAGTCAATTAGCCTTGTAACATTTTTCTTGTCAACCACTTATCCAATTCCTTTTTCAAAGTTACGATGGAATCTGCTTCCTCTCAGTCTGTGCCCTCCAGATCAGGACAACTCGCTGCGTTAAATAAATCCCCAAGACCTTCTGTCTGATTCTTTTACCCAGTTTGTGTCCTCTGCTTACAGCGTCTCCTTATTTACTCTCGTAAAACCATCCAGTATTTTTAACATTTTTAAAAAAATCTCCCCTTAACCTTCCCTATTCCAAGGAGAACAATCCCCACTCTAACCTCACCATGTAACCAAAGTCCCTCACCCCAAACACCACTCCAGTAAAGTAGCCATGATAAATTAACGCTAGTGTCAGGGCCATCAGCACGGTAAATTTGAAGGGTTACGGGAATAGGGCCTGGGTGGGATCATGATCTGTGCAGAGTTGATGGGCCGGATGGGATTTATCCAAGGATTCTCTGGGAGGCAAGAGAAGTGATTGCAGAGCCTCTGGCTCTGATCTTCAGGTCGTCGTTGGCCTCTGGTATAGTACCAGAAGATTGGAGGTTAGCGAATGTTGTCCCATTGTTTAAGAAGGGGAACAGAGACTTCCCCGGGAATTATAGACCGGTGAGTCTCACTTCTGTTGTCGGCAAGATGTTGGAAAAAATTATAAGGGATAGGATTTATAGTTATTTGGAGAGTAATGAATTGATAGGTGATAGTCAGCATGGTTTTGTGGCAGGTAGGTCGTGCCTTACTAACCTTATTGAGTTTTTTGAGAAAGTGACCAAGGAGGTGGATGGGGGCAAGGCAGTGGACGTGGTATATATGGATTTTAGTAAGGCGTTTGATAAGGTTCACCATGGTAGGCTTCTGCAGAAAATGCAGATGTATGGGATTGGGGGTGATCTAGGAAATTGGATCAGGAATTGGCTAGCGGATAGGAAACAGAGGGTGGTGGTTGATAGTAAATATTCATCATGGAGTGCGGTTACAAGTGGTGTACCTCAGGGATCTGTTTTGGGGCCACTGCTGTTTGTAATATTTATTAATGATCTGGATGAGGGTATAGTTGGGTGGATTAGCAAATTTGCTGATGACACCAAAGTCGGTGGTGTGGTAGACAGTGAGGAAGGGTGTCGTAGTTTGCAGGAAGACTTAGACAGGTTGCAAAGTTGGGCCGAGAGGTGGCGGATGGAGTTTAATGCGGAGAAGTGTGAGATAATTCACTTTGGTAGGAATAACAGATGTGTTGAGTATAGGGCTAACGGGAGGACTTTGAATAGTGTGGAGGAGCAGAGGGATCTAGGTGTATGTGTGCATAGATCCCTGAAAGTTGGGAATCAAGTAGATAAGGTTGTTAAGAAGGCATATGGTGTCTTGGCGTTTATTGGTAGGGGGATTGAATTTAGGAGTCGTAGCGTTATGTTGCAACTGTACACAACTCTGGTGCGGCCGCACTTGGAGTACTGTGTGCAGTTCTGGTCCCCACATTACAGGAAGGATGTGGAGGCTTTGGAGAGGGTGCAGAGGAGGTTTACCAGGATGTTGCCTGGTATGGAGGGGAGATCCTATGAGGAGAGGCTGAGGGATTTGGGATTGTTTTCGCTGGAAAGGCGGCGGCTAAGAGGGGATCTTATTGAAACATATAAGATGATTAGAGGTTTAGATAGGGTGGATAGTGATAGCCTTTTTCCTCTGATGGAGAAATCCAGCACGAGGGGGCATGGCTTTAAATTGAGGGGGGGTAGTTATAGAACCGATGTCAGGGGTAGGTTCTTTACCCAGAGGGTGGTGAGGGATTGGAATGCCCTGCCAGCATCAGTTGTAAATGCGCCTAGTTTGGGGGCGTTTAAGAGATCCGTAGATAGGTTCATGGACGAAAAGAAATTGGTTTAGGTTGGAGGGTCACAGTTTTTTTTTTAACTGGTCGGTGCAACATCATGGGCCGAAGGGCCTGTTCTGCGCTGTAATGTTCTATGTTCTATGTTCTATGAATGGGGGGCATGCCTTATGAGGATAGGTTGAGGGAGCTTGGTCTCTTCTCCCTGGAGAGACGAAGGATGAGAGGTGACCTGATAGAGGTTTACAAGATGTTGAGAGGTCTGGATAGGGTAGACTCTCAGAGGCTATTTCCAAGGGCTGAAATGGTTGCTACGAG
This sequence comes from Mustelus asterias, assembly GCF_964213995.1. NCBI lineage: Eukaryota > Metazoa > Chordata > Chondrichthyes > Carcharhiniformes > Triakidae > Mustelus > Mustelus asterias. The sequence goes on from NC_135807.1 coordinate 12,213,059, forward strand.
AGGACACAGGTTTAAGGTGCTGGGGGGTAGATACAGAGGAGATGTCAGGGGTAAGTTTTTCACTCAGAGGGTGGTGGGTGAGTGGAATCGGCTGACGTCGGTGGTGGTGGAGGCAAACTCGTTGGGGTCTTTTAAGAGACTTCTGGATGAGTACATGGGATTTAATGGGATTGAGGGCTATAGATAGGCCTAGAGGTGGGGATGTGATCGGCGCAACTTGTGGGCCGAAGGGCCTGTTTGTGCTGTGGCTTTCTATGTTCTATGTTCTATGAATGGCCTCCTTCTGCACTGTAGGTGCAGAAGGAGGCCATTCAGCTCATCATGTCTGCACCAACAACAATCCCACCCATGCCCTATCCCCGTAACCCCACATATTTACCCCGCTGATCCCTCTAACCTATGCATCCCGGGACACTAAGTGGCAATTTAGCACGGCCAATGCACCTAACCCATACATCTTTGGAGTGTGGGAGGAAACTGGAGCACCCGGAGGGAACCTACGCAGACACGGGGAGAATGTGCAAACTCCACACAGACAGTGACCGAAGCCGGGAATCAAACCCAGGTCCCTGGAGCTGTGAGGCAGCAGTGCCGCCCCAAACCTGAGGATCACCACACCTCAGGCGAGAGGCAAGGTTGAGAAGGTGGGGCCTTTATGAATAAGCTAGGCCGGTACGGGAATTGAACCTATGCTGTTGGCGTAGCTCTGAATCGCTAATCAGCTGTCCAGCCAACTGAGCTAAACTGACCCGACTCCAGTAACCCTCTTCTATCCCCTCCCTAAGTCTCAACATCCTGCCTAAAGTTCACTGCCCGCAAACTAGGCTTAACCAGTGATTTATAAATCTTTAGTGTAGCTTGCTTGCCCCAATACACTTCTGTATAAAATAGTTAATATTTAAACTCTTTTATTTTACTTGTTACGTTTATCCATCTGGATTTTTCTGCTCCTTCATCATTATGGCACTGAAGATCTTTCTCTTTTGCATTTTGCCTTTCCTGATCTCTCGGATCCTCTTCTTACCTCGAAAGATGCAAAAGGACTTGAGGGCGTCGGAGTTGTGGTCGGGATGGGAGGGTATTTGGGGGGTAGTGGAGGGGTTGAGGAGAATAGTCGGGGAGGCTAGGAGCTGGGGTGGAGAGTTGGATATGGGTCGTCAGGCAGTTGGGAGAGTGGCCAGGGGGAGTTGCCGAGGTGGGAGATAGTGGGGTGGCACGGTAGCACAGTGGTTAGCACTGCTGCCTCACAGCGCCAGGGACCCGGGTTCGATTCCCGGCCTCGGGTCACTGTCTGTGTGGAGTTTGCACATTCTCCCTGTGTCTGCATGGGTTTCCTCCGGGTGCTCCGGTTTCCTCCCACAGTCTGAAAGACGTGCTGGTTAGGGTGCATTGACCCGAACAGGCGCTGGACTGTGGCGACTAGGTGATTTTCACAGTAACTTCATTGCAGTGTTAATGTAAGCCTACGTGTGACTAATAAATAAACTTTAGTGAGGGGAGAGGGAGTGTCAGGAAGGTAGCCAGGGGATAGGAGGGTTGCAAGGGTGAGGGTCATAGTATCCCTACAGTACAGAAGGAGACCATTCAGCCAATCGACCCTGCACCGACAACAATCCCACCCAGGCACTATCCCTGCAATCCTACGTATTTACCCTGCTCGACCCTCTGACAGTAAGGGGCAACGTAGCATGGCCAAACAACCTAATCCTCACATCTTTTGATGGTGGGAGAAAACCGGAATACCCAGAGAAAAACCACGCAGACACGGGGAGAATGTGCAAACTCCACAAAGACAATGACCCAAGCCGGGAATCGAACCCAGGTCCCTGGTGCTGTGAGGCAGCAGTGCTAACCACTGTACCACCGGAAGCCAATATACTTCCCCTAAAGTAAGAAGAGGTTTTCATCGTTCTATCTTTCCTGGTAATTAATCTGTTAAGAGAGTCAGAATCATTGGAAATCTCCAATTTAAACCAGTGTTTTGGATGATTCCCAGTGCAGCATAATTTCCCAATGGAAGTTGAACATTGGGAGCAATTGTCCTCCGATCCATACATGGGGGCTTCCAGCATGGAATCACCGGCAGCTCATCTGGGTGCGACCCCTCCAGAGAACGGAAGCTCTGGGCCATTTCTATCTTCCTTCAGTTCTGACAAAAGGTTATTGAGCTGAAATGTTAACTCTCTCCCTCTGCACGGATGCTGCCTGACCTGCCGAGTCCGACCAGCCTTATTTCTTTCTGTTCTTATTTCAGATTTCTGGCATCCTGTCCTCTTTCGTCCTTTGTCAGTCTGTTTGTCGCTTAACTCTGCCTCGCGCTGTTAGTTGGAAAGACGCAGGATGACGACAAGGCGAGAATAGAATTTTCTTTTACATTTCATTTGAGGAACGGGGGAATGGAGAACATTGGGACACATCCTTTGGAACTGCTAAACCTGATCTTCAAGAGCCATTTGGAAGACTGTTCACGCACAGAGTGAGTCAGCACAGTATGTGATTGAAATGAAATGGTATTGGGATTTGGGATAATGGGAAATTCAACCTAAACAGGTAATTATACCAGTATAATTACGAAAAAGATTTTACATTTGTCTCATAGCAATTATAATTGGAGATGAGGATAAAGAAAATGATTTCCTCCCCAGGCACCACCGGAGTGGGTCGGACCTCAAACAATGATGAGACAGAGTACAGGAATGAGATAGAGAATCCGGTGAACTGGTGCGGCAACAATAATCTCTCCCTCAAAGTCAACAAAATGAAGCAGATTGTCATCAACTTCCGGAAGCGTAGAGGCGAACATGCCCCTGTCTATGTCAACGGGGACAAAATAGAAATGGTCAAGAAGTTCAGGTGTTCAGATCACCAACAACCTGTCCTGGTCCCCCCCATGCCGACACTATAGTTAAGAAAGTCCACCAACACCTCTATTTTCTCAGAAGACAAAGGAAATTTGGCATGTCAGTTACTACTCTCACCAACTTTTGCAACATAGAAAGCATTATTTCTGGTTGTATCACAGCTTGGCATGGTTCCTGCTCTGTCCAACACCGCAAGGAACTACAAAAGGTCGTGAATGAAGCCCAATCCATCACGCAAACCAGCCTCCCATCCATTGACTCTGTCTACACTTCCCGCTGCCTCGGAAAAGCAGCCAGCATAATTAAGGACCCCACGCATCCCGGACACACTGTCTTCCACCTTTTTCCATCGGGAAAAAGATACAAAAGTCTGAGGTCACGGACCAACCGACTCAAGAACGGCTTCTTCCCTGCTGCCATCAGACTTTCGAATGGACCTACCTCACATTAAGTTGATCTTTTTCTACATCCTAGCTATGACCGTAACACTGCATTCTACACCCTCTCCTTTCCTTCTCTATGAATGGTATGCTTTGTCTGTATCGCGCGCAAGAAACAATACTTTTTACTGTATACGAATATATGTGACAAAAATAAATCAAATTAAAAATGATTAGGCTAGGTGCCTTTGATGTCTATAATGTGTGGGTTAGGTTGATTGGCCACGCTAAGTTGCCCCTGAGTGTCCCAGGATGCATAGGTTTGAGGGATTAACGGGGCAAATATGTGGGGTTACGGGGATAGGGCCTAGGTGGGATTGTGGCCGGTGCAGACTCGACGGGCCGAGTGGCCTCCTGCTGCACTGTAGGGATTCTATGATCCTATGATTCTATGATGTGGTGTCTAACAATTGTTGCCCACAAGCAACCAGCTCAATGGAACATGCTGGAATTAATAAAATTCCCGACTCCTGTTATGAAATGATTAAGAATGAGATTACACTGAGAGTTGCATTCGGTGAAAGGAAGCAGTTGATCAGTGTGACGGTTGCAGATTACGGTTGAATTAAAGAGAACCCTCATACCCACAGGTGTGGGGTGAACTCAGAAATCCTCTTTGAAGACATATTGGTTGGAGGCCTAAAGAACAAGAAAAGCCAGCTCAAGCTTTTGAGCAAAGTTACCAAGCTGATGTGGAAGGAGGTTTATGATGAGGCCACAGCCATGGGAATGGGAAGTACAGATCACTCAAATTGTAGCAGCTTCTTCAGCTGGCAGGGGAACTCCACCGGATTTCAATGGATTCCAGGTCAGAGTAGCCTATGAGTCAGAAAATTAGATGCAACAATTGCAATGGCAGCCATCCATCAATGAAATGCCCCCTTTCCAGTTACAGCGCTGCTCCTGTGGGGCAGTTGGTCATATCCAGGTGACGTGGCGGAGGAGAGGATGCTCCATACCATGGTGAAGCTCAGGTTACAGCCACTCCCTGGACAAGGTCGTGTTCGAGCTAAAGTTCATTCAGGCCTCCTCCCCACCTGGCCCCTGACCCACCCCCGGGGGGACGGTGGGAGGGGCCTCAATAGCCTCTGTACCCACCAACGGGGTGATCACGCCTGGTCCCCGTTGATTTGATTTGATTTGATTTATTATTATCACATGTATTGATATACAGTGAAAAGTATTGTTTCTTGCGCACTATACAGACAAAGCATACCGTTCATAGGGAAGGAAAGGAGAGAGTGCAGAATGTAGTGTTACAGTCATAGCTAGGGTGTAGAAAAAGAACAATTTAATGCGAGGTAGGTCCATTCAAAAGTCTGACGGCAGCGGGGAAGAAGCTGTTCTTGAGTCGGTTGGTACGTGACCTCAGACTTTTGAATCTTTTTCCCGACGGTAGAGGTGGAAGAGAGAATGTCCGGGGTGCGTGGGGTCCTTAATTATGCTGGCTGCTTTGCCGAGGCAGCGGGAAGTGTAGACAGAGTCAATGGATGGGAGGCTGGTTTGAGTGATGGACTAGGCTTCGTTCACAACTCTTTGCAGTTTCTTGCGGTCTTGGACAGAGCAGGAGCCATACCGAGCTGTGATACAACCAGAAAGAATACTTTCTCTGGTGCATCTGTAAAAGTTGGTGAGAGTCGTAACGGACATGCCAAATTTCCTTAGTCTTCTGAGAAAGTAGAGGCGTTGGTGGGATTTCTTAATTATCGTGTCGGCATGGGGAGACCAGAACAGGTTGTTGGTGATCTAGACACCTAAAAACTTGAAGTTCTCAATCCTTTCTACTATGTCCCCGTTAATGTAGCCAGGAGCATGTTCTCCTTTACGCTTCCTGAAGTCGATGACAATCTCCTTCGTTTTGTTGACATTGAGGGAGAGATTATTGTTGCCGCACCAGTTCACCAGATTCTCTATCTCTTTCCTGTACCCTGTCTCATCATTGTTTGAGATCCGACCCACTTCGGTGGTGTCGTCAGCAAACTTGAAAATCGAATTGGTGGGGAATTTAGCCGCACAGTCAAAGGTGTATAAGAAGTATAGTAGGGGGCTGAGAACAGAGCCTTGTGGGGCACTGGTGTTGAGGATGATCGTGGGGTAAGTGTTGTTGCCTATCCTTACTGATTGCGGTCTGTGGGTTCGGGAGTCTAGGATCCAGTCACAGAGGGAGGTGCCGAGGCCCAGGCCAAGGTGTTTGGAGATGAGTTTTGTCGCAAAAATAATGTTGAAGGCTTAGTTGTAGTCAATAAATAGAAGTGTGACATAGGTGTGGACCAGCTTTAATCGCTGCTGGTGGGAACCTCTCCCGGTGGGGGGTGGGAGAGGGGATTGGGGTTGGGGGGGGGGAATATTAGCGGGCCCGGGCAATACCGTCCCTATGGAAAATGATGATTTCCATATTGTAATCGGCCTGATTTCCAGCGCAAGGCTGATTACGTTCTAAGAAAGGGCCTAGGAAAGTTGCAACTGGCTGGACACCCAGTCGCGACTCCCACTATAGCCCCCCCCTCCCCCCCCCCCCCCCCCCCCCCGCCCCCCACTGACATTTACCTGCCCGCTGCATTACCCAAGCATCGCAGTGGGCCAGGAAAATCATGCCCAATGTGCTTTGTAGCTTCAGAATGGTCATGCTGGGGTTAAATCACCCTGATTGATGTTGTGATCTGTTTACAGTGTCTGTTTCGAGCAGACATAGAGACATTCCCATTGGGGAGGTGATGGCCTCGTGGGATTATCACTAGACTATTAATCCAGAAACTCAACTAATGTCCCGGGGACCCGGGTTCAAATCCCGCCACGGCAGACAGTGGAGTTTGAATTCGATAAAAAAAGGCTGGAATTAAGAATCTACTGATGACCATAAAACTATTGTCGCTTGTCGGAAAAGCCCATCTGGTTCACTCATAATTTCTTTCAGGAAGGAAATCTGCCATCCTTACCCTTTCTGGCCTACATGTGACTCCAGAGCCACAGCAATGTGGTTGATTCTCAACTGCCTTCCAAGGGCAAAGAGGGATGGGTAATAAATGCTGGTCAGCCAGTGATGCCCATGCACCATGAATGAATAAAAAAAACCTACACACATGTTAATGCCTTTACCAACAAGGCACCTTAAAAAAGGAGGTAGACAAAAGGCGGGTAACTACAGGTCGGTTAGCTTAATGTCCGCAGTTGGGAAATTGCTGGAATCCATCATTAAAGAAGAAATAGCAGGACACCTGGAAAAAAATGGTTCGATCAATCAGACGCAGCATGGATTCACGAAGGGAAAGTCATGTTTGCCGAATTTACTGGATTTTTATGAAGATGTAAAGAGTGCAGTTGACAGAGGGGAACCGGTGGATGTGGTGTTTTTAGATTTCCAGAAGGCGTTCGTTAAGGTGCCTCACAAAAGGTTGCTGCGGAAGGTTAGGGTACACGGAGTTGGGGGTAAAGTGTTAGCATGGATTGAGGATTGGCTATCTAACAGGAAGCAGAGAGTTGGAATAAATGGGTGCTTTTCTGGTTGGCAGTTGGTGACTAGTGGTGTGCCGCAGGGATCGGTGCTGGGGCCTCAACTGTTTACCATATACATAGACGATCTGGAGGAGGGGACCGAATGTAGGGGTAACAAAGTTTGCGGATGACACAAAGATGTGTGGGAAAGCAAATTGCGTGGAGGATGCGGAAAGTCTGCAGAGAGATTTGGATAGGCTAAGTGAGTGGGCGAGGATCTGGCAGATGGAGTATAACGTTGACAAGTGTGAGGTTATCCACTTTGGAAGGAATAATAGTAAAATGGACTATTATTTAAATGGTGAAAAATTACAACATGCTACTGTGCAGAGGGACCTGGGGGTCCTTGTGCATGAATCGCAAAAACTCAGTTTGCAGGTGCAGCAGGTGATCAAGAAGGCAAATGGAATGTTGGCCTTTATCGCGAGAGGGATGGAGTATAAAAGCAGGGAGATCTTGCTGCAATTGTACAAGGTACTGGTGAGGCTGCAACTAGAGTACTGTGTACAATTTTGGTCCCCTTATTTGCGGAAGGATATATTGGCCTTGGAGGGAGTACAGAGAAGGTTCACCAGGTTGATACCGGAAATGAGGGGGTTAGCTTATGAGGAGAGATTGAGTAGATTGGGCCTGTACTCGTTGGAGTTTAGAAGGATGAGGGGAGATCTTATAGAGACATATAAGATAATGAAGGGGCTAGACAGGGTAGAGGCAGAGAGGTTCTTTCCACTTAGGACACAGCCTCAAAATAAGGGGGAGTCAGTTTAGAACAGAGTTGAGGAGGAACTTCTTCTCTCAGAGGGTAGTGAATCTCTGGAATTCTCTGCCCATTGAAGCAGTGGAGGCTACCTCGTTAAATATGTTTAAGTCACAGGTACACAGATTTCTGATCAATAATGGAATTAAGGGTTATGGGGATCAGGCGGGTAAGTGGAACTAAACCACTATCAGATCAGCCATGATCTTATTGAATGGCGGGGCAGGCTCGAGGGGCTAGATGGCCTACTCCTGCTCCTACTCCGGAGCAGGAGTGGGCCATCAGGGCCCATTGAGCCTGTTCCGCCATTCAATAAGAATGTTGTTTCACCATTCTGCAACAATGTTGATCTTTTCGTGGACTCAGCTCCACTTACCCACCCGCTCACCATAACCCTTAATTCCTTTACTGTTCAAAATCTATCTATCCTTGCCTTAAAAACATTCAATGAGGTAGCCTCAACTGCTTCACTGGGCAGGTGATTCCACAGATTCACAACCCTCTGTGTGAAGAAGTTCCTCCTCAACTCAGTCCTAAATCTGCTTCCCCTTATTTTGAGGTCATGCCCCCTAGTTCTAGTTTCACCTGCCAGTGGAAACAACTTCCCTGCTTCTATCTTATCTATTCCCTTCATAATCTTATATGTTGCTATCAGATCTCCCTGTCACCCTGGTCACCATTTTAACGGCACTGCTAGCCCCTGAGAACATTCCCATCCTGCGAATGGCGGAGTAGACGGATGCTATTCGGCCCGTCATGCCTATACTGGCTCTTTGCAAGAGCTGAAGCGCATTTCTAACTCGTCTGTCCTTCCCCACAGCCAGCACGGTTTCTTTCCTTGAAGGTTATTATTGGTAACATTCCCCTCACTGAGCCTTTCAAGCAGTGCATTCCAGACCATAAAAAAATGATTTCTCTTCATCTCTCCTCTGGTTTCATCAGGGCGCTATCAATAATTCCTTGTTGCTGAGGAACTTCAGCAGAATGGTGAAACAATGCTGATATATCAAACTGTTCAGTCGCAAAGGAGATGGAAGCTTTGGCTCCACTGAGCAATTTATCAGTCATTGGTTTCCGTGATGTGTTGGTGGCAGATTGTCGGTTACTGCAAAAATCCCATTCCCTACCTCGGTTTTCCCGTTGGCCGTGGGGATTTGGAACTCTCTTCCACAAATGGGAATTGACGCTCGATTAATCGTTGATGTTAAATTGGAAATTGATAAGACCTTTGTTGGCCAAAGATATACAGGAAAATGTGGAAAGTGCAAAGAAATTTTGTGTTTTTAAATATTTCTGGGGTATTGGAATGGTATTCTGCAAAACAGGATCTTAGGGGCTGTGTGCGTGTGTACCGGAATGTGTGATTAATAAGCTGGGGACTGAGTGACTATGGAATTCAGACCATCAAACAGACTCGGAGTGAAAAAGCAAGCATTTGAAGTGAATAGGGCCAGGTTGGATGTTCTACAAGTAAACCTATGGTTAGAAATTTGTATTAGGAGATAAGTGAGGATTTGGATATTTAGCTGTCGAATTTCAAAAAGAGATGTAAAGTTGAGGTTTACAACTTAGAAATGATCATAAATAAATTCATTAGATTTTATTTTACCCAAAGGAACTGGCCACAAGGGGAAGATATGAGGACAACATTACATGCACAGTGGACAATAGGAAACCCATGGATGCGGTGTATCTGGATTTCCAGAGGCATTTGACAAGGTGCCGCACCAAAGACTATTGCATAAGATAAAGATGCACGGTGTTACAGATAATATATTAGCATGGATAGAGAATTGGTTAACTAACAGAAAGCAAAGAGTGGGGTTAAATGGGTGTTTTTTCTGGTTGGCGATCAGTGACCAGTGGTGTGCCTCAGGGATCAGTGTTGGGACCGCAATTGTTTACGATTTACACAGATGATTTGGAATTGGGGACCAAGGGTCCCCAACTCCAAATCACCTGTGTAAATCGTAAACAATTGCTGTCAAAATTTGCAGATGACACTAAGATGGGTGGCAGAGCAAAGTGTGCAGAGGACACTGAAAGGCTGCAAAGGGATATAGATAGTCTAAGTGAGTGGACAAGGGTCTGGCAGATGGAGTACAATGTTGGTAAATGTGAGGTCATCCATTTTGGTAGGAATAACAGCAAAATGGACTATTATTTAAATGATAAAAAATTGCAGCATGCTGCTGTGCAGAGGGACCTGGGTGTCCTTGTGCAAGAATCGCAAGGAGTTGGTTTGCAGGTGCAGCAGGTAATTAAGAAGGCAAATGGAATTTTGTCCTTCATTGCTAGAGGGATGGAGTTTAAAAACAGCGAGGTTATGTTGCAGCTGTATAAGGTGCTGGTGAGGCCACACCTGGAGTACTGTGTACAGTTTTGGTCTCCTTATTTAAGAAAGGATATACGGGGACTGGAGGGGGTGGAGAGGACATTCAATAGGTTGATTCCGGAGTTGAGAGGTTTGGCTTATGAGGAGAGACTGAGTAGACTGGGGTTTTACTCATTGGAATTCAGAAGAATGAGGGAGATCTTATTGAGACATATAAGATGATGAAGGGAATAGATAAGATAGAAGCAGGGAAGTTGTTTCCACTGACAGGTGAAACTAGAACTAGGGGGCATGGTCTCAAAATAAGGGGGAGCAGATTTGGGACTGAGTTGAGGAAGAACTTCTTCACACAAAGGATTGTGAATCTGTGGAATTCCCTGCCCAGTGAAGCAGTTGAGGCTACCTCATTGAATGTTTTTATGGTAAGGATAGATACCTTTTTGAACAGTGAAGGAATTAAGGGTCATGGTGAGTGGGCGGCTAAGTGGAGCTGAAAAGATCAGCCAAGATCTTATTGAATGGTGGAGCAGGCTCGAGGGGCCAGATAGCCTACTCCTGCTCCGAGTTCTTATGTTACGTTCTTATGTTCTTATTAATGTGGATCATCACCTCTCCCAAAAGAATGTCCTGCAGCCGCTCTGTGGCATCCTAGACCATGGCCCAGGGAGGCAACATACCATCCTGGAATCACAGCCACGGCCACAGAAATGCCTGTCTGCTCCCTTAACTATGGAATCCCCCACCACTAGATCACTTCCACTCTTTCTCTTCCTCCCGTATGCAGTGGAGCCACCCATGGTGCCACAAACTTGGCTCTTGCTACAGTCTTCTGAGGAACCATCCCGCTCACCAGTATCCAAAATGGAAAAGTGGCTAGAAAGTGAGTTAGCCTCAGGGGATTCCTGCATTCCCTGTCTGTTTCTCTCAGATGCTCTGGATGTCGTCCATTCCCTCTCTGCCTGCCTCGGCCTTTTGGCTAAGATCAAGTGTAGTATGGATAGGATGCTGCACTTGGTTGAGGTCATTAGGTTACACTGAAGCTTCATATGTTTCATATGAAGCAATTTTTAAAAGCGGCATCTCGGCCTTTTGGCTAAGATGCAAATGAGCTCAAGTCTTGGAGGAGGTATTACTTTCCCTTCTCCAATCAGCTTGTCTCATGTAGATCGGGCCCAGGACAGGGTGATTTGGTTGCTCGCCCTGTCTTGCCAGCCTGGATCAGAAATGTCTCAACTTTTTGAGACTCTGAATTGGATTTGATTTGATTGAATTGGAAAAGTTTAAAAAAATTAAAAAATTCCCTCTCTGCCTGCCTTGGCCTTTTGGCTAAGATCAAGTGTGGTATCAACATGCTGCACTTGGTTGAAGTCATTAGGTTACATTTTAGCTTCATTTGAAGCAATTTTTAAAAGCGGCATCTCGGCCTTTTGGCTAAGATGCAAATGAGATCAAGCCTTGGAGGAGGAGCTATGCCTACTCCAATCAGCTTGGATCATGTCGATCAATCCCAAGACAGGAGGTCTTGTCAGCTTGGATCGGGAATGTCTCAACTTGTTGAGACTCTGAATTGGACTTGATTTGATTGAATTGGAATAAAAACAAAAAAAAAATTCCCTCTCTGCCTGTGTACTTCATAGCTGTATATGCTTCTTGTAGCCTTGCAAATGCACCACAGTGAATCCACTTGCCACTTGAGTGCCACAACCTGGAGCTCAAGTTTTTGCAGCTGCTGACGCTTCCTGCAGGTGTAGTCACTGACGGGCACTTTGTGCCTGCAGCCTGGAGCTGAGTCCACAAAAAGATCAGCCATGATCTTATTGAATGGCGGAGCAGGCTCGAGGGACCAGATAGCCTACTCCTGCTTCTAGTTCTTATGTTCTGGGAAAGCTAAATTTCAAAGAGGGATCAGGACAACTTGGGATAGACAATAAATGCTGGCCAGGCAGCAATGCCTATGTTCCATGGATGAAGAAAAAAACTACATTCTGCGGTAATGAATTCCACACATTCACCACCCTCTGGGTGAAGAACTTTCTCAACTCAGTTCTAAAAGGTTTACCCCTTATCCTCAAACTATGATCCCTAGTTCTGGACTCCCCCACTCCTGGGAACCTTCTTTCTGAATCTACCGGGTCTAATCCTGTTCGAATTTTATAAGTAGAACTGAATGGCAAAGTGGAAAAGAGGGTGGGTTTATTACTGTTCACTCTGGCCAGGTCCAGCATTTATTGACCATCCCCAACTGCCCTTGAGAAGGTGGTGGCATGTTGCCTTCTTGAACCGCTGCAGTCCATGTGGTGTCGGTACACCCACTGTGCTGTTGGGGATGGAAATTTATATTAACCCCACGACAAGTCTTATCAGACTTCTCCAAGACCAACCAGAAGGAGAAACATGATGCCTCCTGGCATTGGTTAAATCATCAGGTTCCGCAAGGCTGATACCAAACTGCTGAAATTAGGAACACATTTTACAACGAAGCCAGTGACTCGCATAATTCACTTCCTTTCCCCAAAGACATTTTCTCTCATTTCCAGGGACGGTGTAAGTTACTCTTGATCAGGAATCAGCAAAACAAAATGATGAAAACAGCGCCAATGGTAATCTTTATTCTCCCTATTATCCTAAAGCTCTTGAAGCAAGTCACACATGACCAAGCTTATGAATATTAGTACATCCATGAACAACAGAAAGCCTTCATCTGGCTCCCTATGTTGATTGCGAGCATCTGAATTTCTGCCTCTACCAGTATCGTGTCAGGAGTGTGATGGAATACTCCTGGATGGGTGCAGCTCCAGCAACACTCAAGAAGCTCAACACCACCCAGCATAAAGCAGCCCACTTGATTTGGCATCCCATCCACCACCTATAGCATTCACTCCCTCCACTACCAATATACAGTAGCAGCAGTGTGTCATGTACAAGGTGCACTGCAGCACCTCACCAAGGCTTCTTCAAGGACCCCATGCACCCCAGACATTCTCTCTTCCACCTTCTTCCATTGGGAAAAAGATACAAAAGTCTGAGGTCACGTCCCAACTCTCTCAAGAACAGCTTCTTCCCTGCTGCTATCAGACTTTTCATAGAATCATAGAATCCCTACAGTGCAGAAGGAGGCCATTCAGCCCATCGGGTCTGCACTGACAACAATCTCACTCATCCCCGTGACCCCACGTATTTACCCTGCTAATCCCTCTGATAGTAAGGGGCAATTTAACATGGCCAATCTACCAATCTTTGGAGTTTGGGAGGAAACCGGAGCACTCGGACATGGGGAGAATGTGCAAACTCGACACAGACAGTGACCCAAGGCCGGAATTGAACCTGGGCCGCTGGTGCTGTGAGGCAGCAGTGCTAACCACTGAGCCACCATGCTGCCCAGACCTACCTCGTATTAAGTTGATCTTTACACCCGAACTTTGACTGTCACAGTACGTTCTGCACTCTCTCCTTTCCTTCTCTATGCACGGTATGCTTTGCCTGTATAGCACGCAAGAAACAATACTTTCCCTCACAATTCCCTCACCCTGCAGTATAAATATCTCCCACTTTCTATGCCTTTTAGCTTTGACAAAGGGTCATCTGGACTCGAAACGTCAGCTCTTTTCTCTCCTTACAGATGCTGCCAGACCTGCTGAGATTTTCCAGCATTTTCTCTTTTGGTTTAAGCTCACTCAGTATCCTGACATGGAAATATATCAGCATCTCTTCACTGTCACTGTATCAAAATCCAGGAACTCCCTCCCTAACAGCACTGAGGGTGTACCTACATCACACAGAAAGCAGCAGTTTAAGAGGGCCACTCACCACCACTTCCTCAAAGGGAAGCAGGGAAGGATAATCAATGCCGGCCGAGCCAGCACCGCTCACATCCCATAAATCAATAACAAAAGGAATCAATAAAAAAATCAGGGGCAGGATTTTTTTGATGGTGGGGTTTCCAACTCCACCATTAAGCATCATGTGAGTGCAGAAAAGATTTACTAGGATGCTACCGGGACTTGATGGTTTGAGTTATAAGGAGAGGTTGGATAGACTGGAACTTTTTTCTCTGGAGCGTAGAAGGCTGACGGGTGATCTTATAGAGGTCTATAAAATAATGAGGGGCATAGATCAGCTCGATAGACAATATCTTTTTCCAAAGGTAGGGGAGTCTAAAACTAGAGGGCATAGGTTTAAGGTGAGAGGGGAGAAATACAAAAGTGTCCAAAGGGGCAATTTTTTCACACAGAGGGTGGTGAGTGTCTGGGACAAGCTGCCAGAGACAGTAGTAGAGGCGGGTACAATTTTGTCTTTTAAAAAGCATGTAGATAGTTACATGGGTAAGATGGGTATAGAGGGATATGGGCCAAACACGGGCAATTGGGACTAGCTTAGGGGTTAAAAAAGGGTGGCGTGGACAAGTTGGGCCGAAGGGCCTGTTTCCATGGTGTAAATCTCTATGACTCTATGACCCTGTCACACCACAAAAGGTCAGTGAGCACCCCTTTCCCGCCTATTACGATAGTACCGTAAATCTTTAACACTCCGATGTGCATTGGTTGCCTGCGGATGGGATTTCTGCCCCTCACTCGGGTGGAAGCCCCTCTGGCCATCTGATTGCCCAAGAATTCAGTCCCCATCAGCACCACCAGGAATAGTGGCCACTGCTGGAAATACAATCAGCACTCCCAGTCTAAGTGCAGAAGCCCACAGGACCACATAGGTGGAGGGTCTCGTGACTGGGGTGGAAGAAGGCTCCGACCCAGAGAGTGGATGGGGGTCGTCAGGGCAAGGCCAAGTGGGGAGGTACACCCAGAAGGTGAGACAGACCTTGCATGTTGAGGTGGCCTGCTGGGCTTCCCTCAAATCTCTGAACCCCCCCATGTGCTAGCCTCATAATTGAGGCTGGGCTCGAAGCAGCACTTCAACAGCCATTCATTTGTCACTTTGCAATCGCTGCAATTGGGGCAAAGACCTGTGCCTCGCTTACTCCATACGATTGCAGAGAGGTCGGGTGAGGGCTGCCAGCAAGCCACCTGGGGAATTGTAAGGCCACCCCTAACCTGCAAACTCAACTGAAAGGTGTGTAAAATTCTCCCCAGGAGTATTTGTATGAAGCTATATCGCATCGTGTCAAGAAAGCCTTTGAACAAATTTTGGGAAAATGCTGGTTTTTCAGCAAACACATCGAAACCATAATTACCTTCATGACCAAAGCCAGAAAATTGTCAACAGAGAAGTTTGGAATCTCTGCCTATCATTACTCCAAGCCTGTTCTGTGCTGAGAACTTTGCTATTTAGGTTTTGCATCCTTCTTGAGCAGCGAGATAAAAATTACTCCAAAGTGTTCCCTGGTATTATGAAAGAGAATCTGTAGAATGAATCTAATTACGACATTCTCCACCCTCTCCTTTCCTTCTCTCTGAAAGATATGCTTTGTCTGTATAGTGCACAAGAAACAATACTTTTCACTGTATACTAATACACGTGATGTGGAGATGTCGGCATTGGACTGGGGTGGGCACAGTAAGAAGTCTCACAACACCAGGTTAAAGTCCAACAGGTTTATATGGTAGCCTGAGCTTTCAGAGCGCTGCCCCTTCATCAGGTGAGTGATCACCTGACTCACCTGATGAAGGAGTAGCACTCTGAAAGCTCATGATATATGTGACAATAATAAATCAAATCAAATCAAATCAAATCAGATCAAACTAGCAATGGGGTTCTCCACACTCACACTACCTGCCTCAGCACTGACAGGATGACATGCCCTATCCATTAGGCAGGATTTTCCAGCCCTTCCTGTCGGAAGGCTCTTCCGGTCCTGCTGAAGGCGACCCCTTTCTCCACCATCCACGCCCCCCCGGCCACCCCCACCTTCCCCCCCCAAACCCCGGCAGCGGGACCGACGAGCAACACAAATGTCCATTGACTTTGGCGGGCTTGGAAGATTCAACTCATGGCTAATGGTGAGCCACCCCCAGTGCAGGGGGAATCGGAAAATCCCGGCCGTTGTTTTTATACCTTTGTTCATTCTGATACGAACCAGCAACAATTTAACAATGGACTCAAGCCTGAACTCATTTCAGTAACAACTTCGGTATCCCTATGTAACCTTTAACATCCATATCCGATGGAACACATCCCCATTTAATATCGCTTTATTATCACTTTATGGCTGTATCTGCATGTGTATATTCAATGGGAGTGTTATCAGAAATGAATGCGCATTGTGCAATAGTTGATTCTTCATTACCTCATGGGGGACAACTGTCTGGCGATAGTAGTGCAATTGATTTAAATATAATATATATATGTTTAAGGAAAATGTTTAAAAATTCATCTTCACTCCATATGCAGTCGGTATGTCTGGGGGAATGCACTTCGCATTATTACTCATTTTAGCCATGTAATGTTTAATTCAGACAGAGCTAATGGGTTTTTATTTACAGATGGAGATTTCCCCTGGGGTTTTTGATTCGGTTGATGAAAAGGGTCATGCGTTATCTCTCAGATGTTGATGTGGTATTGGCAGGAGATAGGTCTGAGGCTGGGAAAAACTAAATAATGTCAGTTGCAGGTCTGCTGAAGTCAGAAGCTGTTCCTGAGAATTCACCCTCCACAAAATCTCTCTCTGAAAGCTTCAAGACTCTCTCCACTCATCATAGCAAGTATATTTACGGCTGTTAACTGTATTTGAGGTGACATTTAAGCCTCTAAAAGGAATGTTGCTTATTTGGAACTGAAACAGTGATAGGTTATAAATTAAAGTTGTTTCCTTTTCATTTTTAAATATCATTCAAATGTTAATAATTAATTTGCTTCATTTGTTAGAGTTATATTTAAACTGTGTTATTAAATAAAGTTTGTATCACAATGAAAAAAATCGCTCCTAAGTCAGTGGAATCATTCCTGGAAGGAAATATCCTTTCCTCACATTTATGTCAAAATGGAAAAGTTGTTGGGGCCTCATTTAGCTCCAATATGGATGTTTGTTACAAACGGTCCCAGGATGTGTTTGACATAGAATGCTGGAAACAAGGGTGGGATTTTCCAGTCCTTCCTGTCAGCGGGATCTTTCAGTCCCACCGAAGATTCCCCCCTCCCCCCTGCAGTGGGGTTTCTCAGCAGCAGGGCGGGTGAGCCATACAAAATGGCGCAGCCCACGGTGAGACTGGAAGATCCCGCCAGCCATTAATGGTGAGCTGCCTCTAGCACCAGAAAACACTCCAGGGTGGGGGCAGCGGGGTTGGAAAATCCCAGCGCAGGTCTCTACGGGCTTTCAAACATTTATTAACTATATACATCTACGTACAGGGATCGATAAGCATGAGGTTTCTTCATGTGGAGTATAAAATTGTCTGCTTTGGCAGGAAGATTTCATAATATATTTTGGGGTTCTGGTCCCGGACCCGAACAACTGTTTATAATCATAGATGAAGGAGTTTGATGAAGGAATCATAGTATAAAGGATTTACTAATTATTACTAAGGGGTGGCGCAGTGGCACAGTGGTTAGTACTGCTGCCTCACAGCGCCAGGGACCCGGGTTCAATTCCGGCCTCGGGTGACTATCTGTATGGTGTTTGCACGTTCTCCCCATGTCTAAGTGGGTTTCCTCTGGGTGCTCCGGTTTCCCCCCACAGTCCAAAGATGTACAGGTTAGATTGATTGGCCATGATAAATTTCCCCCTCAGTGTCAGGGGGATTAGGAGGGTAAATGCATGGGGTTATGGGGATTGTGGTCGCTGCAGACTCGATGGGCTGAATGGTCTCCTTCTGCACTGTAGGATTCTATGATTACGTTAAAACTAATATAATCATCAGATCACGCATGGCCAAAGCTCAGAGAGGGATGGCTCTGGAAGAAACCTCATGCTTATCGAACCCTGTACGTAGACGTATATAGTTAATAAATGTTTGAAAGTGCCTAGAGACCCGCGCTGGGATTTTCCAGCCCCCCTGCCCCCACCCTGGTGTGCTTTCTGGTGCTAGAGGCAGCTCACCATTAATGGCTGGCGGGATCTTCCAGTCTCACCGTGGGCTGCGCCGTTTTGTATGGCTCACCCGCCCTGCCGCTGGGAAACCCCGCTGCAGGGGGGAGGGGGGGGGGGTAATCTTCGGTGAGACTGAAAGATCCCGCTGACAGGAAGGGCTGGAAAATCCCACCCTTGTTTCCAGCATTCTATGTCAAACACATCCTGGGACCATTTGTAACAAACGTCCATATTGGAGCTAAATTTGCTGACAGTACAGAGGTAGCTAGGAACAATACTTGTCAGGAGGATGCAGAAAATCACCAAGGGATAGATAGATAGATCGAGCCAATGGGTGGAGTATAATGCGGAGTGTAAAGCTGTCTGCTTTGGCCGGAAGAGGATGAAAGCAGTATGTTATTTAAATGGGGAGAGACAGTAGAATATTGCGGCACAGTGGGATCGGGATGTCCTCAAATGAATCACACAAAGTTAGCATGCACGTACAACAGGTAATTAGGTAGGTAAATGAGACATAGGTCTTCAGGTCAGCGAAAAGTCCACTTCATACTCATCCCATTAACCAATCTAGCCACTTACTTCCTCATCCCCTTAACCTCTCACAAGCCCCCATCCTCAACACACTCACCTAGTTTCCACTTTATAAACTGAACCCTATAATAACATTGGAAACTCTTAAATTCATCAACATAAACAAGCATCACTTGAATTGGCACTTAAAAGACAATATCCTCTTACGAAGCTCAGAAAGAAAATGTCAAACTAATTAAAAGCAACTTTGAAAAAACACTGAAAAAGTATTATCCTCTCCAGTAGCTCATAAATCTGTCATAATAAACAGACTGACATTTCCCATGACAGCTGTGTAAATAAACTCTGCAGTACAGAAACCATTTGTGCCATTTATGATAGCCATATACCTGTCAAAGCTTTCAATCAGCCAGTTATCTGAGCTCTGCTGTGTAAAATGAGTAAAAGCTCAGACTCTGTCAAAGTTTTCAAATAACTGAACAGATGGCTGAACTGCTCTGCAAAGAATAAATGACAGCAATGCTGGGAGTTTAAACAATTTTAGATCTCACACCGGGCTAGACTTTCAATGTTGTATAATGAAGAATAACACTTTATCCTGTGGATAATCTATTCTAATGCATCTGAAGACACATTCACTTTTACAATGCTGTTGTCTCACTTGACAGCCAGCCAGTTGTCAGAAGTAACAGCCTCGTGGCCACATTATTTTATGTATGTTTAACTTTTCCAATCACAGCACTGTCATCATTCATGTTACTGTACATGGGTTGGCACTTTCCTATCCCGTTTCCATTGGCCGGGTGCAGTGACAGAAATGGAAAGTCTTACAGGATATTCAAACCAGAAATCACGCCAAAGTAAATGCATAATATGATTGTCCCATTCGCCCGCCAACAAAGTAACGTGTTCCAATGCTCAATGTCAGGAATACTATTACCATATATTAGCATATAATTATCAAACAGCACCTGAATCCTTCACCGCCCCTTCCCCCCAACCCCCTGCCCTGCCCCCATCCACAAACTCTGTGAGAAAGTCCATTCACATCGGTGTGAGGGCAGAACGGTGTGAAAGCTAACCAGTCTCCTGAGGTCAAAAAAATCCCGCCTCACGTTCCGACCGAAGTTCGCGGTAATTTAAATTGCCAGTGAGAGGAGGCAGGCCTTAGCAAGGTTGTAAACTCCTGGCCAATGGTTTTTTTCACCAACACTTTTAATAAATATAATGCCCCATGGATTATCAGAGGCATGCGGGGACACAAAATTTGATGCCAAGACAAATATCAAGCTATTAAAGTAAAAGTAAAATTTATTTA
This sequence comes from Mustelus asterias, assembly GCF_964213995.1. NCBI lineage: Eukaryota > Metazoa > Chordata > Chondrichthyes > Carcharhiniformes > Triakidae > Mustelus > Mustelus asterias. Next base: position 12,232,771 of record NC_135807.1, read on the forward strand.
TTAGTCACAAGTAAGGCTAATGAACTGCAATGAAGTTACTGCGAAATTCCCCTAGCCGCCACACTCCAGCGCCTGTTCGGGTCAGTGTACCTAACCAGCATGTTTTTCAGACTGTCAGAGGAAACCGGAGCACCTGGAGGAAACCCACGCAGACACGGAGAGAACATGCAAACTCCACACAGACAATAACCCAAGCTGGGAATTGAACTCAAGTCCCTGGAGCTGTGAAGCTGCAGTGTTAACCACTGTGCCACCATGCCTGCCCCTTAGGACTGATGATCTAAAGCTTGGTCAAAGAGGTAGGTTTTCAGAGGTGTCCTGAAGGTGGAAAGGGAGGTGGAGATGTGAAGAGGTGGAGAGATGGAGAAGGGGAGAGGTGGAGACATGGAGAGGGGGAGAGATGGAGAGGGGAAGAGGTGGAGAGGGGGAGAGGTGGAGAGGTGGAGAGGGGGAGAGGGGGAGAGGTGGAGAGGGGGAGAGGGGGAGAGGTGGAGAGGGGGAGAGATGGAGAGGGGGAGAGGGGGAGAGGTGGAGAGGGGAAGGGGGGAGAGGTGGAAAGGGGACGAGAGGGCAAGATGGAGAGGGGGAGAGTTGGAGAGGGGGAGAGGTGGAGATGGGGAGAGGGGGAGAGGTGGAGAGGGGGAGAGGGGGAGAGGGGGAGAGGGGGAGAGAGGGAGATGGGGAGAGGGGGAGAGGTGGAGATGGGGAGAGGGGGAGGGGGGAGAGGTGGAGATGGGGAGAGGGGGAGAGGGGGAGAGGGGGAGGGGGAGAGGGGGAGAGGTGGAGATGGGGAGAGGGGGAGAGGTGGAGATGGGGAGAGGGGGAGGGGGGAGAGGTGGAGATGGGAGAGGGGGAGAGGGGGAGAGGGGGAGAGAGGGAGATGGGGAGAGGGGGAGATGTGGAGATGGGGAGAGGTGGAGATGGGGAGAGGGGGAGGGGGGAGAGGTGGAGATGGGGAGAGGGGGAGAGGGGGAGAGGGGAGAGGGGAGAGGGGGAGAGGTGGGATGGGGGAGAGGGGGAGGGGGGGAGAAGGGGAGAGGGGCCAGGTGGTGAGAGGGAGAGGGGGAGAGGGGAGGTGGAGAGGGGGAGAGGGGAGAAATGGAGAAAGGGTGAGGGGGTGAGGGGGAAAGGGGGAGAGGAGGACAGGTGGAGAGGGGGAAATGTGGAGACGGGGAAAGGTGGAGAGCGGGAGAGCAGGCTAGGGAGAGTGGGGGAGAGGGGAGAGGTGGAGAAGTCCTCACTGCACCAGGCTCAATTCCCGGCTTGGGTCACTGTCTGTGTGAAGTTTGCACGTTCTCCCCGTGTCTGCGTGGGTTTCCTCCGGGTTCTCCGGTTTCCTCCCACAGTCCGAAGCTGTGCTGGTTAGGTTGATTGGCCGTGCTAAATTAACACTCGTGTCAGGGTAAATGTGTGGGGTTACGGGAATAGGGTCTGGGTGGGATTGTGGTTGGTGCAGACTCAATGGGCCGAATGGCCTCCTTCTGCACTGCAGGGATTCAATGATTGCTTGATGAAATTCATGGAATGGTGGTGAAATTCTTACTTTCTGGAATGGGTTTATTGCATTGATGAGGTGAAAAAAAGTGATGTATCAGCTGATGCTTCCATTACCCAGTGGAAGGAGAGTCTGTGAGATTTAATGCTTACATCATGAATCATCCAGTGAGAAATACAATCGAGATCAGCTGGGGATTTGACAGAGTCAACAGCAGCTACAGCCGAGTCTGGGAATATTCAATAAGCCTTCTTCAGAGAGCTTAGATTTGTCTGAAGAGCAATGATTCACAGAGACGAGATTCTCTCCATCATAAGGGGAGAAGTGGGAATGTATATTTATTTAGTTAATTATTATTCATGTCACAAGTAGGCTTACATTAACACTGCAATGAAGTTACTGTGAAAATCCCCAGGTCGCCACACTCCAGCACCTGTTCGGGTACACTGAGGGAGAATTTAGCACGGCCAATGCACCCTAACCAGCACATCTTTTGGAGTGTGGGAGGAAACAGGAGCACCTGGAGAAAACCCTCGCAGACACGGGGAGAACGTGCAGACTCCGCACAGACAGTGACCCAAGCTGGGAATGTTTGACAATGATGGCAGAACGTACAGCACTGTTCGCCCCTCCTCTGCTCGTACGGAGGAGGTGCCCGCAGACAGCAAGACCTTCAGGCTTGGAAAGATAAATGCCAAGATTTGCCCCGCACAGGTGCCAGGCAATCAGCACTGTTCTCTTTCTAGTTGTTCATTTTACAGGGTGAGAGTGTCGCTGGCTGGGTCAGCATATATTGCCCGTCCTTAACTGCCCTCCATTTCAGAAGACTGTGCTGTGGGTCTGGAGTCACATGTAAGCCAGGCAGCTAAGGACAGCAGATTTCTTTTCCTAAAGGGGCATTAATGTATCAGCTGGGCTTTTACAAAAATTGACAACGGTTTCATGGTCACCATTAGACTTTTTTTTAAATCAAGATTTTTATTGAATTCAAATTTGGCAGGATTTGAACCCGGATCTCGCTCTGGATCTCTGGATTGCTAGTCCAGTGACAATACCACTGCCTCACCCTCTTGGTTGTGTAACTGCTGTTTATAAACCAACCACATTGGTTGTTAATTATGGGAATGTATTTTACCAGAGAATAGCGTTCTTTTTTATTCATTTGTGGGACATGGGCATCACTGTATGGTCAGCATTTATTGCCCATCCCTAGTTGCCCTTGTTTAGAGTCAACCACCTTGCTGTGGCTCTGGAGTCACATGTAGGCCAGACCAAGTAAAGACGGCAGATTTCCTTCCCTAAAGGACATTAGTGAACCAGATGGGTTTTTCCAACAATCGACAATGGTTTCATGGTCATCAGTAGATTCTTAATTCCAGATTTTTTTTTATTGAATTCAAATTCCACCATCTGCTGTGGCGGGATTTGAACCCGGATCCCCAGAACATTCGCTAAGTCTCTGGATTAATAGTCTCGTGATAATGCCATTCGGCCATCGCCTCCCAGGACAAGACTCTTATGTGGAGGGAATTATGTAAACCCTGAGATTGCCAACAAAATAGAACAGAGGGATCACCTAACAATGTACCATATGCCTTATAAATAATTCAGAAATAGCAGCCATCCTTTTTTGGTATTATTTGTCCTAAGTTCCCATGATATTACTGACCCTTAGGTTAACCATGTTTCTTCCATCATGTCACAGGAGAAAGATCTTGAGAGGAACAAGTCTGCGAAACCAACCTTTTTCACAACTGATGATCCAAATTTAATATCATTTCTACCTTCCATAAGAAATCATTAAGAAGAAATAAATAGTCCTTAAAATAGCCAACTTAGGATCTGTTGGTATATTAATTTTAATAATTAAAGTCAGAGAATGGAGTGCTCCATTTTAGAGTCAGTGCACTCCAAGTATGTCTCAAAAGGGTGCTGTCATTAAAGGACCGGGTCAAGATGCTCATTCACCAGGTTAAGGGAAAACACAACACATTTATTTACAGATAAAACTATACAGAGGCTGGCAGCCTCATGGTTATGATATGGAAATGCCGGCGTTGAACTGGGGTAAACACAGTAAGGAGTCTAACAACACCAGGTTAAAGTCCAACAGGTTTATTTGGTAGCAAACGCCACTAGCTTTCGAAGCGCTGCTCCGTCATCAGATGGAGTGGAAATCTGCTCTCAAACAGGGCACGCTAGTGGCGTTTGCTACCAAATAAACCTGTTGGACTTTAACCTGGTGTTGTTAGACTCCTTACAGCCTCATGGTTGCCATCAGCTCCCGAGATGGCTCTGAGCACAGAGGTCCGCGCTCACAAGGGTGATCTCTCACCCTGCTCCCCGGCAGGTTCCCTAGGTCATGGGATCCTTACTCTGCAGATTGATCCTTGAAGGGACGATCACCACAGACCCTGATAAATGTCATTGTTTAGGCAGCAGCTGAAGTATTGGGGGCAATTTTTACCCATCTCGCCAGGTGAAAGACCTATGGGATGAAGTGGAATTCTGATTTAACCCCTCCCAATTGGTGATATATTTGAAGATTAAAATCAGGCAGAGTGGAAATCCCTCATTGTACCCAATCGCGTCATTCGTTCAGAGGTGTAATGGGTTAAAATTGTCCCTGTTCTATCTAATTCTGAGCACCAGACATTCGAAAGGATGTCAAGTCCTTAAATAGAGAGTGCAGAGGAGTTTTACCAGCATGGCGCCAGGGAGTGGGGGTTGGGATTTATGGAGCCCATGGACAGGCATGAGAAAGGCTGGGTGGCCTGTCCCCTCTGGCAGGAATACTGACCCCCGCCAATGGGTAGGTGAGGGAGGGGCTGGTTAAGGAAGTGGGAGATGCGCAAGAGGTCAGAGTTGAAGGGCTACGATGTTCTCTGAGGTTGTCGGGCTGGAGGAGGTGACAGATTTTGAGAGGGGGTGAGAGCATGGAAGGATGGAAGGATTTATGGGCAGCATGGTGGCACAGTAGTTAGCACTGCTACCTTACAGGGAACCGGGTTCAATTCTGGCCTCGGGTGTTTGCGAGAGTTTGCGTAGAGTTTGCACATTCTCCCTGCATCTGCATGGGTTTCCTCCAGATGCTCCGGTTCCCTCCCACGCTCCAAAGATGTGCAGCTCAGGTTGATTGGCCATGCTAAATTGCCCCTTAGTGTCAGGGGGATTAGTAGGGTAAATACGTGGGGTTACGGGAATAGGGCCTGTGTGGGATTGTGGCCGGTGCAGGCTCGATGGGCCGAATGGCCTCCTTCTACACTGTAACATTCTATGATTCTATGATTTCAATGCAAATTAGGAATTTAATTTGTGGCAATGGGGTGGTGTTGATCGGGGGGGAGTGGACAATGTTGAAACCATTGAAGAACGGGAGCAATTGTCAAACTGCAAGGAGGAGTGATGAGCGAATTGGATTTGATGTGCTAAATTACACAAGAAGCAGGGATTTGGATGAGCTGAAATTTCTGAAGGCTCGACTGTGGCAGGAACCTGGGAAATAATCCGCAATTCTCAAGGTGACCGAGGCAATGGCTGAGGGCTTCAGCAGCAGATGGTCTGATGAAGGGGTGGAGATGGGCGATCTTGTGGAGGTGGATCCAGGCGTGTTTGTGACGAGCGAGTGTGAAATGAGAAGCTTATCTCAGGGTCAGATAGGACACAGAGGTTGTGAGCCATCTCCTTCAGCCTGGGAAAACGGCGAGGCAAGAAAGGAGCCATGTTTAAATGGTGGTTCTTGGCTTGGACAACGCCCATTGAATGGGAATTTGATTGAGAACCTTGTGAAACTCATAATGAACAAAGACCAAACAGAACAAAGAAAATTACAGCACAGGAACAGGCCCTTCGGCCCTCCAAGCCTGCACCGGCCATGCTGCCCGACTGAACTAAAACCCCCTACCCTTCTGGGGACCATATCTCTCTATTCCCATCCTATTCATGTATTTGTCCAGACGCCCCTTAAAACTCACTATCGTATCCGCTTCCACTACCTCCCCCGGCAGCGAGTTCCAGGCACTCACCACCCTCTGTGTAAAAAACTTGCCTCGTACATCTCCTTTAAACCTTGCCTCTGGCACCTTAAACCTCGTAATTGACTCTTCCACCCTGGGAAAAAGCTTTTGATTATCAACTTTGTCCATGCCCCTCATAATCTTGTAGACTTCTATCAGGTTGCCCCTCAACCTCCGTCATTCCAGTGAGAACAAACCAAGTTTCTCCAACCTCTCCTCATAGCTAATGCCCTCCATACCAGGCAACATCCTGGTCAATCTTTTCTGTACCCTCTCCAAAGCCTCCACATCCTCCTGGTAGTGTGGCGACCAGAATTGAACACTATATTCCAAGTGCGGCCTATGGTTATGCTAATTGTCAATAACTGTGCATATTGGGCAGAAAGTAACATTGAACCGGGTCCCTGGCACTGTGAGGCAGCAGTGCTAACCACTGTGACGCTGTGCCACATGAGTTGATGTTAATGTTGATCATTATTGAGATAATCTCACAGGGCAATCAAAAATGGCATATATTAAAGTTTATTTAATAGTCACAAGTAGGCTTGCATTAACACTGCAATGAAGTTACTGTGAAAATCCCCTAGTCGCCACACTCCGGCGCCTGCTCGGATATACTGAGGGCGAATTTAGCATGGCTAATCCACCTAACCCGCACATCTTTGGACTGTTTTCTATGTTTACTCATTTTCATAGAATAATAGAATCCCTACAGTGAGAAAGAGGCCATTCAGCCTATCAAGTCTGCACCAGCTCTCCAAAAGAGCATCTTACCAAGGCCCAACCCTATTCCTGTAAGCCCACGCATTTACCTCACCCAATCTGCCTAACCTAGATACCCTTGACTGTGGGAGGCAATCGGAGTACCCAGAGGAAACCCACGCAGACACGGGGAGAACATGCAGACTCCGTACAGACAGTGACCCAAGCCGGGAATCGAACCCAGGTCCCTGACACTGAGGCAACAGTGCTAACCACTGTGTCACCATGCCGTCCCATATCGCCGTTCCTTCGCAGTCACTGGGTCAAAATCCTGGAATTCCCTCCCTAACGGCATTGTGGGTCAACCCACACCATGTGGACTGCAGTGATTCAAGAAGGCAGCTCACCACCACCTTCTCAAGGGCAACTAGGGATGGGCAATAAATGCTGGCCCAGCCAGCGACGCCCATGTCCCACGAATGAAGTAAAAAAATAATCTTATGATAATCATAGAATCATAGAAACTCTACAGCACAGAAAGAGGCCATTCGGCCCATCGAGTCTGCACCGACCACAATCCCACCCAGGCCCTACCCCCATATCCCTACATATTTACCCACTAATCCCTCTAACCTACGCATCTCAGGACACTAAGGGCAATTTAGCATGGCCAATCAACCTAACCCGCACATCTTTTGACTGTGGGAGGAAACCGGAGCACCCGGAGGAAACCCACGCAGACACGAGGAGAACGTGCAAACTCCACACAGACAGTGACCCAAGCCAGGAATCGAACCCAGGTCCATAATTATGGAATAGTATGTTATTTTGCTTGAAGTGTGTAAGTGAACTTTTAATAATCGGTGCCCTGGGCTTTCCCATATTATCATCAGACCATTTGACACAGTCATATGTCATTTATTCTTTGCACTTTTAATTTGTTGCTGGTTGGGCCAGTATTTGTTGCCCATTCCTGAGGGCAGTTGGGAGTCAACAACATTGCTGTGGCTCTGGAGTCACATGTAGGCCAGACTGGGTAAGGATGGCAGATTTCCTTCCCTAAAGGACATTAGTGAACCATAATATAAAAGCAAAGTACGCGGATGCTGGAATCTGAAACAAAAACAGTCCTCTGATGAAGGGTCATCCAGACTCGAAGCGTTGGCTCCATTCTCTCTCCACAGATGCTGTCAAACCTGCTGAGATGTTCCAGTATTTTCTGTTTTTGTGACATTAGTGAACTGGATGGATTTTCACAACAATTGACAACAGCTTGTTGGTCATCAGGAGACTTTCATAGTTCCAGATTTTTTTTGGTTTCAAATTTCATCATCTGCTGTGATGGGATTCGAACACAGGTCCCCAAAGCATTACCCGGGGTCTCTGGATTGCTAGTCCAGCGACAACACTACTGCACCACTGCCTCCCCAAATGTAACATTTAATGTTAATACACAGACTAAAGTGTAATATTGTACTTGATTGGATGAACTAGTAAAACGTCAGCCTGATAATTCTCACTCTTTTCAATTTATTCACCTTGAAATTTTAAAATTTAGCAAAATTGATAACATATGTACCAAAATAACAACATTCTAGAACCACTGTGCCACCATTCACATTCCAAAGATGCGCAGGTTAGGTGGATTGGCCATGCTAAATTGATCATTAGTGCCCAGGGGATTAGCAGGATAAATATGTGGGGATATGGGGATAGAGCCTGGCTGGTCAGTGCAGACTCGATGGGCCAAATGGCCTCTTTCTGCACTGTAGGGATTCTATCATTCTATGATTCTATTTTGTCATCTCCAAATTTGCAGATGATCCAAAGTTGGGTAGGAGGGTGAGCTGTGAGGAGGATGCAGAGATGCTTTAACGTGATTTGTTCAGGCTGAATGTGTGGACATCTGCATGGCAGATGCAGAGTAATGTGGATAAATGTGAGGTTATCCACTTTGGCAGCAATAATAGGAAGACAGATTATTACTTGAATGGGTGTAAATTGAGAGAGGTGGATACTCAACGAGACCTTAGTGTCCTCATGCATCAGTCGCTGAAAGTAAGCGTGCAGGTACAGCAGGCAGTAAAGAAGGCAAATGGTGTGTTGGTCTTCATAGCGAGAAGATTTGAATACAAGGATAGGGACGTTTTGCTGCAATTGTATAGGATGTTGGTGAGGCCACACCTGGAGTATTGTGTGCAGTTTTGGTGTCCTTATCTGAGGGAGGATGTCCTTGCTATAGAGGGAGTACAGCAAAGGTTTACCAGGCTGATTCCTGGGATGGCAGGTCTGTCATATGAGGAGAGACTAAGTCGGTTAGGATTATATTCACTGGAGTTTAGAAGAGTGAGAGGGGATCTCATAGAAATTCTAACAAGGTTAGACAGGGTAGATTCAGAAAGAATCTTCCCAATGGTGGGGAAGTCCAGAACGAGGGGTCATAGTTTGAGGATAACGGAGTAAACCTTTTAGAACTGAGGTGAGGAGAAATTTCTTCACCCACTGTTCTATTTCATTGGCGATCTCAGGGTTCACATAATTCGCTCCGCGCAAGAGTCTTGTCTAGGGAAGCGATGGCCTAGTAGTATTATAGAGGATGGTGAATGTGTGGAATTCACTGCCAGAGAAAGCTGTTGAGGTCAAAATGTATGATTCCAAGAAGAAATTAGATATAGCTCTTGGGGCTAAAGGGATGAAGGGATATGGGGGGAAGGGAGGAATCAGGATATTGAATTTGATGAGCAGCCATGATCAAAATGAATGGCGGAGCAGGCTTGAAGGGCCGAATGGCCTCCTCCTGCTTCTAGGTTCTATTTTAACCAGAGAAATGACACAGTTTAAAAGTTACCATTGTCATTAAGCTATTAATGCGACGCAGTGGCACAGTGGTTAGCCCTGCTGCCTCAGCTCCAGGAACCAGGGTTCGATTCCTGGCTTGGGTCACTGTCTGTGTGGAGTCTGCATATTCTCCCCGTGTCTGCATGGGTTTCCTCCGGGTGCTCCGGTTTCTTCCCACAGTCTGAAAGATGTGCTGGTTAGGTGCATTGGCCGTGCTAAATTCTCCCTCAGTGTACCCGAACAAGCGCCGGAGTGTGGCGACTTAGGGATTTTCACAGTAACTTCATTGCAGTATTAATATAAACCTACTTGTGACACTAATGATAATAAATCTATTTACATTATCAGGAGCAGAGACTCCTCCCATGCCAAAATATTTGCAGTCAAAGTGCATCTTCATTGCAACAGGAACAGTCAATGTGGTTGACTCTGAGCTGCCCTCTGAAATGGCCGAGTGAGCCACTCATTTCGAGAGCAAGCAAGGCTGGGCAACAAATGCTGGCCCAGCCAGGGACACCCTCGTTCTGTGAAAGAATAAAGAAAATAAATATTTCCCATTATTCTTTCACCAAAGTCTTTAACAGAATCAAAAGTCCTCACTCTGAAAAGAGTTGCACAAAATTCTCCACGTGTAAAAATAGGTCAAGGTGGATTGACGCAAATTTTGACCAGAACCTGACCTTGTGACTTGTTTACGGGGAATAGGCCAGGCCAGGTAAGGACGGCAGATTTCCTTCCCTGAAGGACATTAGTGAACCAGATGGGTTTTTCTGACAATCAACAATGGTTTTGTGGTCATCTTGATTCCAGATTTTTTTTTATTGAATTCAAATTCCACCATCTGCCATGGCGGGATTCAAACCCAGGTCCCCAGAATATTAGCTGAATTTCTGGGTGAATAGTTTAACCGATAACTACTAGGTCATCGCCTCCCGAGACAAGACTCTTGCGCAGAGGGAATTTATGTAAACCCTGAGATCGCCAATGAAATAGAACAGTGGGATCACCAAACAATGTACCATATGCCTTGTAAATACTTCAGAAATAGCAGCCATCTCTTTTTGATAATATTTACCCTAAGTTCCCGAAACGTTACTGACCCTGAGGTTAATCGTGTTTCTAATGAATGTGCAGTGAGTAATCTCATCTATGGTTCCACCTCACCAGATAGGAAGATATCACAGTGAAAGTTTGATGAATGGTTTGCCGTGATAAAGAGTTAATACAGTTCCTTACTGCGAGAGAAGCGAGGTGGGTTGTCATTGACATCACTGAGAGTAACGGTGATCGACGTGGTCCCAGACAAACCTCCCATTTGTCCAACCATATCTTTCGCTTGTATCACCAGCAGGTAGCGATCTTTGGCCTCCCTGTCCATGTTAGGTAGAGCTGTTCTGATGATTCCTGAAAGACACATCCAAAAAGGGTCAGTGTTGGGCCAAGTATATTCGGAACATGATAAGCATGGCAACTCCATTCATTCCACAGTCAATAGTGGCCCCACTATTCAGCTCCTGCTCTCCTTCATCTCATTTGATACATCCACTACCTCACTGATTGTTTAAAATCATGAATAATTTAGTATCGTCAGCGCAGCAACCTTCATAGAAATACGCCATGTGTTGTGTCTGAGTTATCCTCAGGGGTGGCACGGTGGCACAGTTGTTAGCACTACTGCCTCACAGTGCCAGGAACCCACCCGAGTTCGATTCCCAGCTTGGATCACTGTCTGTGCAGAGTCTGCATGTTCTCCTGTGTCTGCGTGAGTTTACTCTGGGTGCTCCAGTTTTCTCCCACAGTAGAACCATAGAACCATAGAAAATTACAGCTCAGAAACAGGCCTTTTGGCCCTTCTTGTCTGTGCCGAACCATTTTATGCCTAGTCCCACTGACCTGCACTTGGACCATATCCCTCCACACCCCTCTCATCCATGAACCCGTCCAAGTTTTTCTTAAATGTTAAAAGTGTTAAAGCATTTACCACTTTATCCGGCAGCTCATTCCACACTCCCACCACTCTCTGCGTGAAGAAGCCCCCCCTAATATTCCCTTTAAACTTTTCTCCTTTCACCCTTAACCCATGCCCTCTGGTTTTTTTCTCCCCTAGCCTCAGCGGAAAAAGCCTGCTTGCATTCACTCTATCTATACCCATCAAAATCTTATACATCTCTATCAAATCTCCCCTCAATCTTCTACGCTCCAGGGAATAAAGTCCCAACATATTCAATCTCTCTCTGTAACTCAGCTTCTCAAGTCCCGGCAACATTCTTGTGAACCTTCTCTGCACTCTTTCAATCTTATTTACATCCTTCCTGTAACTAGGTGACCAAAACTGTACACAATACTCCAAACTCGGCCTCACCAATGCCTTATATAACCTTACCATGACACTCCAACTTTTATACTCGATACTCCGATTTATAAAGGCCAATGTACCAAAGGCACTCTTTACGACCCTATCCACCTGTGACGTCACTTTTAGGGAATTCTGTACCTGTATTCCCAGATCCCTCTGTTCAACTGCACTCTTCAGAGTCCTACCATTTACCCTGTACGTTCTTCTTTGGTTTGTCCTTCCAAAGTGCAATATCTCACACTTGTCTGCGTTAAATTCCATTTGCCATTTTTCAGCCCATTTTTCTAGTTGGTCCAAATCCCTCTGCAAGCTTTGAAAACCTTCCTCACTGTCCACTACACCTCCAATCTTTGTATCATCAGCAAACTTGCTGATCCAATTTACCACATTATCATCCAGATCATTGATATAGATGACAAACAACAATGGACCCAACACCGATCCCTGCGGCACACCACTAGTCACAGGCCTCCACTCAGAGAAGCAATCCTCCACAACCACTCTCTGGCTTCTTCCATTGAGCCAGTGTCTTATCCAATTTACTACCTCCCCATGTATACCTAGCGACTGAACCTTCCTAACTAACCTCCCATGAGGGACCTTGTCAAAGGCCTTGCTGAAATCCAGGTAGACAACATCCACCGCCTTCCCTTCATCCACTTTCCTGGTAACCTCCTCGAAAAACTCTAATAGATTGGTCAAACATGACCTACCACGCACAAAGCCATGTTGACTCTCCCTTATAAGTCCCTGTCTATCCAAATATTTGTAGATCCTATCCCGTATCACATCTTCCAATAACTTGCCCACCACCGACGTCAAACTTACTGGCCGATAATTTCCCGGATTTCTTTTGGAACCTTTTTTAAACAACGGAACAACATGAGCCACCCTCCAATCATCCGGCACCTCCCCCGTGAATACTGACATTTTAAATATGTCTGCCAGTGCCCCTGCAAGTTCAACACTAGCTTCCCTCAAGGTCCGTGGGAATACCCTGTCCGGTCCTGGGGATTTATCCACTCTGATTTGCCTCAAGACAGCGAGCACCTCCTCCCCTTTAATCTGTAAAGGTTCCATGGCCTCCCTACCAGTTTGCCCTATTTCCGTAGACTCCATGCCCGTTTCCTCAGTAAATACGGATGCAAAAAAACCATTTAGTATCTCCCCCATCTCTTTTGGTTCCATACACAGTCTACCACTCTGGTCTTCAAGAGGACCAATTTTATCCCTCACTATCCTTTTGCTCCTAACATACCTATAGAAGCTCTTTGGATTTTCCTTCACTCTGTCTGCCAAAGCAACCTCATGTCTTCTTTTAGCCCTCCTGATTTCCCTCTTAAGTAGCTTCTTGCACTTTTTATACTCCTCGAGCATCTGATCTGTTCCTTGCTGCCTGTACATTTCATACAACTCTCTCTTCCTCTTAATCAGTGTTACAATCTCCCTCGAGAACCAAGGTTCCTTATTCCTATTTACTTTGCCTTTAATCCTGACAGGAACATACAAACTCTGCACTCTCAAAATTTCTCCTTTGAAGGCCTCCCACTTTCCATTTACATCCTTACCAGAGAACAGCCTGTGCCAATCCACACTTCCCAGATCCCTTCTCATTTCATCAAATTTGGCCTTTTTCCAGTTCAGAACTTCAACCCGAGGACCAGATCTATCCTTATCCGCGATCAGGTTGAAACTCATGGCATTATGATCACTGGATCCAAAGTGTTCCCTCACACTCACATCCATCACCTGCCCTAACTCATTTCCCAATAGGAGATCCAATATCGCATCCTCTCTAGTTGGCACCTCTATATACCGATGTAGAAAATTCTCCTGAACACATTTTACAAACTCTACCCCGTCTAAACCTTTAACAGTATGCGAGTCCCAATCTATATGTGGAAAATTAAAATCCCCTACTATCACAACTTTGTGTTTCTTGCAGTTGTCAGCTATCTCTCCGCTGATTTGCTCCTCCAATTCTCGCTGACTATTGAGTGGTCTATAATACAAGCCCATTAATGTGGTCATACCTTTCCTGTTTCTCAGCTCCACCCATAGGGCCTCTGTAGACAAGCTCCCTAATCTATCCTGCCTGAGTACCGCTGTAACATTTTCCCTGACCAACAATGCCACCCCCCCACCTTTTATCCCTCTGCCTCTATCCCGCCTGAAACATTGGAACCCTGGAACATTGATCTGCCAGTCCTGCCCCTCCTGTAGCCAAGTTTCACTAATGGCTATAATGTCATATTTCCATGTGTCTATCCACGCCTTCAGCTCATCTGCCTTCCCCACAATACACCTGGCTTTGAAATAGACACACCTCAAAAAATTATTTCCACCACACTCTACCCTTCCATTTGTGATTTTGCTTAACCAGTCCTGCTGGTTAAGTGGATTGGCCATGCTAAATTCTCCCTCAGTGTACCCAAACAGACGCCGGAGTGTGGTGACGAGGGGATTTGCACAGTAACTTCATTGCTGTGTTAGTGTAAGCCTACTTGTGTCACTAATAAATAAACTTTAAAACTTTAAATCCAGCTCTATCATGGTTAGGGAGGGAGAGAATTGCCTACTTCTGACACTAAAACTGAACTAAAACTGAAACTCAACTAAACTAGTTCCAAAACTAATGGTCCCAGTTCAATGTGTTATAATTACTATTTTAAAATAGGATAAAGAAATTTCACTCAAATTACGAGTCTCAAAACATATAAACTTTGAAATGACACCAGTGTTTAAGTCCTTTCAGTTTATTTATTAGTGTCACAAGTAAGGCTTACATTAACACTGCAATGAAGTTACTGTCAAAATCCCCTCGTCGCCACACTCCTATTCGGGTACACTGAGGGAGAATTTAGCACGACCAATTGAGATTGCTACACGAACACTGATTTCACTGCTCTCAGATTCCTTCAGCTCTGATTTTAAGAGAGATTAACCCATTTAAAACAAATCGGTCCCACCAGCGTCTCTGTTTCAAATAACATCAAGAAGAAATTGAGACTAACATAAATCAAGTGTCTTTATGATATTGTCACTCTGCTTAACCTCCACATTATAAATATCAATGTTAACAGGCAGAATCTAAATAAAAACCCGTGCAAAATATCGTGATGAGGATGCCAGGCTTGGCTATGTTATGATGAATAATTTCACTGAATTTAATGATGCCCCGCGTTCCAGCATCCTGCATTCAAAATAATTAAGGAAAAAGTCGGTGCAGAGACAGCTTGGTTTTCGATGAAAACCTGGTAACTTTGACAGGTCAGATGGAGCATCGAACCAATGTCACAGCAATGCTGTGACTCTTGTCAAAACATTAATAATACAAATGATTTGCAAATTTACTTTTCTTCTCGCAAGGCAGGCTGCCGTATTCCAGCCCTTACACAACTTAACGCATTGGAGCATTTTATAATCTTCAGTAACTAATATATGAGAGTATATTGATCATTTCTTTTTAATGCAATTTACCAGCTCAATGTGATTCCGGTGGCACAGTGGCTAAAACTGCTGCCTCACTGCGCCAGGGACCTGGGTTCAATTCCAGCTTCGGGACACTGTGTGGAGTTTGTACATTCTCCATGTGTCTGCGTGGGTTTCTTCCGGGTGCTCCAGTTTCCTCCCACAGTCCAAAGGTATGCAGGTTAGGTTATAAGAACATAAGAACTAGGAGCAGGAGTAGGCCATCTGGCCATCGAGCCTGCTCCACCATTCAATAAGGCCATGGCTGATCTTTTCGTGGACTCAGCTCCACTTACCCGCCCGCTCACCATAACTCTTAATTCCTTTCCTGCTCAAAAATGTATCTATCCTTGCCTTAAAAGCATTCAATGAGGTAGCCTCAACTGCTTCACTGGGCAGGGAATTTCACAGATTCACAACCCTTTGTGTGAAGAAGTCCCTCCTCAACGCAGTCCTAAATCTGCTCCCCCTTATTTTGAGGCCATGCCCCCTAGTTCTAGTTTCACCCGCCAGTGGAAACAACTTCCCTGCTTCTATCTTATCTATTCCTTTCATAATCTTATATCTTTCTATAAGATCTCCCCTCATTCTTCTGAATTCCAATGAGTATAGCCTCAGTCTACTCAGTCTCTCCTCATAAACCAACCCTCTCAACTCCGGAATCAACCGAGTGAATCTCCTCTGCACCCCCTCCAGTGCCAGTATATGCTTTCTCAAGTAAGGAGACCAAAACTGTACACAGTACTCCAGGTGTGGCCTCACCAGCACCTAATACAGCTGCAACATAACCTCGCTGTTTTTTGAGGTTGATTGGCCATGCTAAATTGCCCCTTAGTGTCAGGGGGATCAGCAGGGTAAATGAGGGTTACAGGAATAGGGCCTGAATGGGATTGCGGTCGGTACTGACTCGGTGGGCCGAATGGCCTCCTTCTGTGCTGTAGGTATTCTATAATTCTATGGATTCCATAATTCTGTTAATGACGCCAATGCAGCTTACCAGCATTTGAAATAGGAGCAGGGGTCAGTCATGTAATCCCTCGAGCCTGCTCCACCATTCAGTGAGATCATGGCCGGAATTCTCCAGTCTCGCACACACCGCCACTGCTGCCAGCGAGAATGGAGAATTTGACGCTCAACCAAAACTCCACTCACTGCAGCGGGACTGGAGAATCCCAGCCGTGGGCAAGCTTGGAGAATTCTGGCCTGTTGCCAATCTCCAATGTCATCTCCACTTTCCCGCCCAACTTCCAGAGTCCTCGATTCCCTGAATGTCCCAAAATCTCCTGACCCCAGTTTCGATTAAAGTCAATAACCGAATAAACGCAGCTGAGGCAGAAAATTCCAAGAATTCACAAGTTGCCGAGTGAAGAATTTTCTCCTCATTTCAGCCTTAGGTGGCCACGCCGAGATGCTGCTCGCTGGTTCTGGATTCTTCAGCCAAGGAAACGGCCTTTCACCATCTATCCTGCCAAGGATTTTAAACATTTCAATGAGATGATCTTCCCCCTTCCAAATCTCGGAAGGTCCATGGACAGGATTTTCCAGCCGTGCTCGCCTCAAGGCCGGAAAATCCCACCCAAGGTCCTTTGCATGGCTCGTGGCCCCCCTTTTACGATTCCCGTGGTGGGTGGGACAGGAAAATTCCACCCTTGATGCACATAAAAGGATGGGAATGATTACAATGGGGATACAGGAGCAGGGGGACCTGGACGTATATCGAAACCCTACAATGCAGAAGGAGGCCGTTCGGCCCTTCGAGCCTGCACCGACAACAATCCCACCTAAGCCTTATCCCCGTAACCTCACATATTTACCCTGCTAATCCCTCTAACCTATGCATCCCAGGGCACTAAAGGACAATTTATCATTGCCAAAGCACCTGACCTGCACATATTTGGACTGTGGGAGGAAATCGGAGCACCCGGAGGAAACCCATGCAGACATGGGGAGAACGTGCAAACTCCACACAGACAGCGACCCAAGCCGGGAATCAAACCCAGGTATATGGCGCTGTGAGGCAGCAGTGCTAACCACTGTGCCGCTGTGCTCCCCTATATGTGCATAAGTCGCTCCAGGTTGAGGGTGTGGTTAATAGAGCATACAGTATCCTGGGCTTCATTAATAGAGGCACAGAGTACAGGTGCAAGGAGTTATGTTGACCTTGTATAAGTCACCAGTTCGTACCCAGCTGGAGCTCTCCCTATCTGCTCAATCCTCACACCTCATGAACACCTCTACCAAATCTCCTCTCATCCTTCACTCCTCCCGGGAAAACAATGGAAACTCCTCCAAGCTGTCACCATAACTGAAGTTCCTCATCCCTGGACCCATTCTTGTGAATTTTTTTCTTCACTCTCTCCAGCATCTTCACATCCATCCTGGAGACACTAACACAACGAAGGCAAATGATATGCTACCATTTATTGCCAGATGGGCCGAGTGGCCTCCATCCGCACTGCACTAATTCTGTGATTCTGTTCAATTCAGTTCATTCTATTTAATCTCTCGCCTTCGGACAACTTTCTCATCCCAGAAGTCAATCTGGGCGGCACGGTGGCACAGTGGTTAGCAGTGCTGCCTCACAGTGCCGGGGACCCGGGTTCCATTCCCGGCTTGAGTCACTGTCTGTGTGGAGTCAGCACCTTCTCCCCGTGTCTGCATGGGGTTTCCTCCGGGTGTTTTGGTTTCCTCCCACAGTCCGAAAGACGTGCTGGTTAGGTGCATTGGCCATGCTAAATTCTCCTTCAGTGTACCCGAACAGGTGCCGGAGTGTGGCAACTAGGGGACTTTCACGGTAACTTCATTGCAGTGTCAATGTAAGCCTACTTGTGATCTGGAGGGCACTACTGGAGAGGTGGTAGAAGCAGATGTGCAGGTTAGGTGGACTGTCTGCTAAATTGCCCCTTAGTGTCAGGGGAATTAACAGGATAGATGTGTGGGGTTACGGGGTTAGAGCCTGGGTGGGACTGTTGTCACTGCAGGTTTGATGGGCCAAATGGCCTCCTTTTGCACTGTAGGATTCCTATGAGTTATTTTGCATCTTTCTAAGAAGGCTGGATGGGCCTGTGTCTAACCTATCATCCTCATTCAATACACAGGGTGCACATTTAATCTGTGACTCCTACTCCTTTTTTTTTAAAGAACATTAACAGGTTTTCGAGTAGATATTTTCCAGTGACTGAGAGTCTCGTTGACTGTTAATGACAGACTTTGCGCTGTCTGTACAAATGAGTCGTGGCTGGGGAGGGGCTACAGTTCAGTCCTTCGCCTCCGCGATTTAATCACTTGTAAGAACTGGCGTCATGAAATCTCCTAATTATAAAATCCTTCCCAATTTTGATGTCTCTGTGAAGCTTAATTGTGTCCCCCTAATCGGCCTCGGTGATCGATGCCATGTGATCCTCTGGCGCCCACGGGCTGCTAATGATCTTTCCGAGGCAATGGATGGAACGAGGCGGTAAGGGGGGAAAAAAAATGAAACGCTGACTTTAAAAACGAATTTCTGTTGTCTGTGTTGATGAAGCGATTGAAAATTAATTAGTGCCAGGAGCCTGACAGTGTGTCTTCGGCAAAGGCTGTTAGGAAGCTCAACTCTTCACTTAACTGAACTGAAACAGGAATCATAATTCCTCAACAGCACTTAGGAGCCCGCTTCACAAGGTTTTATCGGAGAATTTTGCCTCAGACATAATTGCGTCTTGTTGAAGCATCTCGTCAGAGCTATGAAATACAACTTAAAACACTTACATCGATCAGTTACAGAAAAACAAGACGTGATGAATCTATTTGGCACTTTCTATTTTCTTCATTCGTGGGACATGGGCGTCGCTGGCCGACCAGCATTTTCCGTGAAAACGGAATGGGTAAGTGTTGAGTTGCATCTCTGTCCACTTTACCTTATGATGTGGAGTTGCCGGCATTGGACTGGGGTAGGCACGGCAAGTAGTCTCACAACACCCAGGTTAAAGTCCAACAGGTTTATTTGGTAGCACGAGCTTTCGGAGCGCTGCCCCTTCATTAGGTGACTGATCAGGGCACTCACCTGATGAGGGAGCGGCACTCTGAAACCTCGTGCTGCCAAATAAACCTGTTAGACTTTAACCCGGTGTTGTGAGACTTCTTACTGCACTTTACCTGACCGAAGACTGTCCAAGGTAAACCCAATTCACACCCTTCAATTTCAGCTTCTGCTCTCTTCAGCTTAGAGGCCTAATTATTCATTCCTTGGTATTCCACTCCACATGTTTTTTGAAGGGGTAACCAAGAAGGTAGATGAGGGCAGTGCAGTTGATGCTGTCTACATGGACTTTAGCAAGGCCTTTGACAAGGTACCGCATAGTAGGTTGTTGCATAAGGTTAAATCTCACAGGATCCAAGGTGAGGTAGTCTAATGGATACAAAATTGGCTTGACGACAGAAGCCAGAGGGTGGTTGTGGAGGGTTGTTTTTCAAACTGGAGGTCTGTGACCATCGGTGAGCCTCAGGGATCGGTATTGGGTCCACTATTATTTGTCATTTATATTAATGATTTGGATGAGAATATAGAAGGCATGATTAGTAGGTTTGCAGATGACACCAAGATTGGTGATATAATGTTCAGTGAAGAAGGTTATCTAGAATTGCAACGGGATCTTGATCAATTGGGCCAGTGAGCTGATGAATGGCAGATGGAGTTTAATTTAGATAAGTGCGTGGTGATTCATTTTGGCTGATCGAATCGTGTCAAGGCCTACTCACTTAATGATAGGGCGTTGGGAAGAGTTATAGAACAAAGAGATCTGGGGTACAGGTTCATAGCTCCTTGAAAGTGGAGTCACAGGTGGACAGGGTGATGAAGAAGGTTTTTGGCATGCTTGGTTTCATTGGTCAGAACATTGAATACAGGAGTTGGGACGTCTTGTTGAAGTTGTACAAGACATTGGTAAGGCCACCTATGGAATAATGTGTAAAGTTCTGGTCACCCTATTATAGAAAGGATATTATTAAACTAGAAAGAGTGCAGAAAAGATTTACTAGGATGCTACTGGGACTAGATGGTTTGAGTTTTAAGGAGAGGCTGGATAGACTGGGATTTTTTTCCCTGGAGTGTAGGAGGCTAAGGGGTGAACTTATAGAGGTCTATAAAATAATGAGGGGCACAGATCAGCTAGATAGTCAACATCTTTTCCCAAAGGTAGGGGCGTCTAAAACTAGAGGGCATAGGTTTAAGGTGAGAGGGGGAGGTACAAAAGGGTCCAGAGGGGCATTTCTTTTCACTCAGAGGATGGTGAGTGGCTGGAATGAGCTGCCAGAGGTAGTAGTAGAGGTGGGTACAATTTTGTCTTTTAAAAAGCATTTAGACAGTTACATTGGTAAGATGGGTATAGAGGGATATGGGCCAAATGCAGGCAATTGGGACGAGCTTAATGATAAAAACTAGGCGGCATGGACAAGTTGGACTGAGGTGCCTATTTCTATGACTCTATGGCTGAGAAGAGGAAAAGGGTTGTGAACCCTTGTTATTGTGTACCCCAGAGATGCTCCATCATTGAGTATATTCAAGTCTGGGATTGGCAGGTTTTTGGACACTCAAGGAACCAAGAAATAGAGGGATAGAGTGGGAAAGGTGAGTTTGGAACATAGAAAGTTTCGAGACTAGCATGTTCTTCAACCTATTGTCTCTGTACCAAATGAATGCACCTTCCAGTTCTAGCTCAGCATCTTTGTAGGTTCTAGCACTTTAAATGCGAATCAAAGTTTTAAAGTTCAAGTTTATTTATTAGTGTCACAAGTCAGCTTACATTAACACTGCAATGAAGTTACTGTGAAAATCCCCTTGTCGCCACACTCCAGCGCCTGTTCGGGTATACTGAGGGAGAATTTCGCATGGCCAATGCACCTAACCAGCATACCCTTCGGACTGTGGGAGGAAACTGGGGCACCCGGAGGAAACCCACACAGACACGGGGAGAACATGCAGACTCCACACAGACAGTGACCCAAGGTGGGAATTGAACCTGGGTCCCTGGCACTGTGAGGCAGCAGTGCTAACCACTGTGCCACCGTGTCACCCCAGAGTACATTTTAAATGTAATGAGGGCATCTACCTTTCAGACAATGGGATCCAGACCTCCATCACTCTCTACATAAAATAAATTATTCTTAATTCCCTTCGACAATTACTTGCAATCTATACCCAACGGTTATTGACCTCTCTGCTAATTTAAGTCCTTCCTATTCTTTTTAAAGTTAAAGTTTATTTATTAGTCACAAGTAAGGCTTACATCAACACTGCAATGAAGTTACTGTGAAGTTCCCCTAGTCGCCACACTCCGGTACCTGTTCGGGTCAATGTACTCAACCAAAATGTCTTTCAGGCTGTGGGAGGAAACCGGAGCACCCGGAGGAAACCCACGTAGACACTGGGAGAACGTGCAGAATCCGCACAGACAGTGACCCGAGCTGGGAATCGAACCCAGGTCCCTGGCACTGTGAGGCAGCTGTGCTAACCACTGTGCCACTGTGTCTCTATGCCCCTCATAATTTTATACACTTCAGCCTTCCTGGTCCCACAGTAAGCACTCATAATTTATCCAATCTTTCCTCACATCTAAAAATCCTGACAACGCCCTCTTGAATCTTGGCTGCACACTCGCTGACATCCTTCCTGTAAAGTTGTGGCCAGTTCTCCAGCTGCAGTCTAACTATCGAGGCGGAGCCTCAGAGTAAAGGGACGACCCTTTAGAGCCGAGATGAGGAGGAATTTCTTCACCCAGAGGGTGGTGAATCTATGGAAATCATTGCCACAGAAGTCTGCGGAGGCCAGGTCATTGAGTGTATTTAAGAGGGAGATAGGTAGATTCTTGATTGGTAAGGGGACCAAAGGTCATGGGGAAAAGGCAGGAGAATGGGGTTGAGAAACTTATTAGCCATGATCGAATGGCGGAGCAGATTCGATGGGCTGAATGGTCTAATTCTGCTCCTGTATCTTTTGATCTTATGGTTTCACACAGTTTGAGCATGACTTTACATAATCTTACATTCTGTGCTAATCAAGGAATGTAACCCATAAATCTCCTTAAGCACCTTATCTAGCTGTCCTGTTATCTCCAGGGATCTGCGGATATCCACGCAGTTGCTTTACATTTATTCTGCCTTCCCTTGCCTTGTTTGTCCTCCCTCACACTTCTCCAATTCAATGTGTTGCTTTTCTGTCCACCTGATGATTCGATTCATATCTCCGCGCGGTCTACAGTTTTGTTCCACATTATCAACCACACAGCCAGATTCTCCATCATCTGCAAACTTCTTACTTCTATCCCTTACCTAGAAGTCAAAGTCACTGATACATACCATGAAACACAAAGGGTAAAGGACCGAACTGTACAGAACACAACTGGAAACAGCTTTCCAGTCACAACAGCATCCATCGACCAGATCGCTATGCATCCTGCCATTGAGTCAGTGTTGGATCCAACCTATCACTTCTCCTAGACCTAGAACATAGACCATAGAACAGTACAGCACAGAACAGGCCCTTCGGCCCACGATGTTGTGCCGAGCTTTATCTGAAACCAAGATCAAGCTATCCCACTCCCTATCATCCTGGTGTGCTCCATGTGCCTATCCAATAACCGCTTAAATGTTCCTAAAGTGTCTGACTCCACTATCACTGCAGGCAGTCCATTCCACACCCCAACCACTCTCTGCGTAAAGAACCTACCTCTGATATCCTTCCTATATCTCCCACCACGAACCCTATAGTTATGCCCCCTTGTAATAGCTCCATCCACCCGAGGAAATAGTCTTTGAACGTTCACTCTATCTATCCCCTTCATCATTTTATAAACCTCTATTAAGTCTCCCCTCAGCCTCCTCCGCTCCAGAGAGAACAGCCCTAGCTCCCTCAACCTTTCCTCATAAGACCTACCCTCCAAACCAGGCAGCATCCTGGTAAATCTCCTCTGCACTCTTTCCAGCACTTCCACATCCTTCTTATAGTGAGGTGACCAGAACTGCACACAATATTCCAAATGTGGTCTCACCAAGGTCCTGTACAGTTGCAACTCTCATGGGCTTTTACCTTTCTAAGCAGTTGGTAATGTGGGACAGGGCGGCCCGGGAGCACAGCTGCCTCACAGGGACCCGGGATCGATTCCCGGCTTGGGTCACTGTCTGTGTCTACACGTTCTCCCTGTGTCTGCGTGGGTTTCCTCCGGGTGCCCTGGTTTCCACCCACAGTCCAAAGACGTGCTGGTTAGGTGCATTGGCTATGCTAAATTCTCCCTTAGTGTACCCGAACAGGCACCGGAGTGTGGCGACTCGGGGATTTTCACAGTAACTTCATTGCAGTGTTAATGTAAGCCGACTTGTGACGCTAATAAGTAAACTTAAAGAAAAAAACTTAAACTTGTGAAAACCCTTGCTAAAATCCATGTAGACTGCATTAGCCACACTCCCCGTTGATGTGGAAGATTGCCCAGGGTCTGACTGAATAGTGAAGTGAGCTCAAGGCGCCCTATGGCCTCTTCCTGCTTCTGTTCCTTAGGTTCTTAGGTTACTCAGTGGACAGATCTCCAGAACTGATTAGCAAGGGAACATGTTGCTAATTGGGACAGAATGGTAACCTTCAGGCTTCCAGTCAGATTGTTTGGCATCTGGAGCAAAGTTTGAAGGATGACAGCTGGAGTGTGACATCTGGCGTGTAATAGACACAAGCTACATGGGATGAGATGGGCCTCCGTCACGCTGCTGCTTGTGGTTAGTGAATGGATGCATTATGTTCTCACAGCGGTGGGGGGGGGGGAGAGTTCCTGTGCAAAGTCTTTTCTTTCACCCCGAAGCATGGAATGACGGAATGATGCAGCACAGAAGGAGACCATTCGGCCCAGCTTGTCCCTCCTAGCTCTTTGAAAGAGCGATTCAATTAGTCCAACTGCATCTTTTTAATCCTCCACTGTTTCTCTCCCTCTAAGTCGTTAGTTACGTTGTAATTTTATTTTGATATTAAGTTTGAAGCAGAAAAGTTTTTGTGCCTCTGTAATTCATAGTCACCAAGGCAAGGGTGTTATTTTTACTATTTCCCTTGTAAAGTCGAGGTGCGGTTTGCATTTGAGAACGTGAATGGGCAGGGAACGGGCCATCATTCAAAGAGAGACAAGAAAGCTGGCATCAGGGGATGAGGGCAAAAGGTGGGCAACGGGGTTACATCTCGAGTGGTTAGACCAGGCGTCAGATGAATATTGCATCTTTTTTAATCCAGCTTGAGGATGGAAAAAGAGTTCAAATCAAAGCAAAATGGGATGTTGGATGATATAGTTATATTATTTGGGGAGATGATGGCCTCGTGTTATTATCACTAGATTATTAATCCAGAAACTCAACTAATGGGGACCAGGGCTTGAATCCCGCCACGGCAGATGGTGGAATTTGAATTCAATAAAAATATCTGGAATTAGAATCTGCTGATGATTGTGAAACCATTGTCGATTGTTGGAAAAATCCATCTGGTTCACTAATGTCCTTTAGGGAAGGAAATCTGCCATCCTTACCTGGTCTGGCCGACATTGTGCCTGGCGAGGCGGTGGCACAGTGATTAGCACTGCTGCCTCACAGCACGAGGGACCCGGGTTCGATTCCCGGCTTGGGTCACTGTCTGCGAGGAGTTTGCACGTTCCTCCTGTGTCTGTGTGGGTTTCCTCCGGGTACTCCAGTTTCCTCCCACAGTCTGAAAGATGTGCTGGTTAGGGTGCATTGGCCGTGCTAAATTCTCCCTCAGTGTACCCGAACAGGCGCCGGAGTGTGGCGACTAGGGGATTTTCACAGTTACTTCATTGCAGTGTTAATGTAAGCCTACTTGTGACACTAATAAATAAACTTTACTTTTCACATGTGACTCCAGAGCCACAGCAATGTGGTTGACCCTCAACTGCCCTCCAAGGGTAACTAGGGATGGGCAATAAATGCTGGCCCAGCCAGCGACGCCCATGTCCCACGAATGAATAAAACAAATTGAATGATCCAGTGCAAAGGAAGGCCAATTGGTCCATCATGCCTGCGTCAGCTCTCGAAAAAAAGCTACCCTGTTAGTCGCTCTTTCCGCAAAGCTCTGAAAATCATTTCTCCGTCACGTATTTATTTCTTTCCATTCTTTTTAACTTTAGCACGTGAGGGCTGGCTGAGGCATTTTTGTTTTTGTTTTTCTTTACGGAGAAGGCCCCAAGAAAAATTATTTTCTTTTTACGCAGTAGGGTTTCATAGCATCATAGAATCCCTATAGTGCAGAAAGAGGCCCATCGAGTCCACAGCGACCACAATCCCACTCAGGCCCTGTTCCCGTAACCCCACTTATTTATCCTGCTAATCCCCCCGGCACTGAGGGGCAATTTAATGGCCAATCAACCTAACCTCCATATCTTTGGACTGTGGGAGGAAACCGGAAGAAACCCACGCAGACACGGGGAGAAAGTGCACACTCCGCACAGACAGTGACCCGAGGCTGGAATCGAACCCGGGTCCCTGGTGCTGTGAGGCAGCAGTGTTAACCACTGTGTCACTGTTTCAGGCATGAAGTCACATTGTTTCTTGAGCTAGCCAGTTGGAAGAATTGAAATAAAACAGGAATTAGTGCTACAGACTTCAGATGTAATAATCTTTCAGGGCAGGCAGTGGAGATTGGAGCCTTTGGACTGATGGTAAATGGAAATTTAGTGAGGATACAGTACCCCACAAGGCTGTGTTCTCAGACCTCTACTATACTCCTTATACACCTATGACTGTGCGGCCAAATTCCCCTCCAACTCGATTTTCAAGTTTGACGCCACCGTAGTAGGTTGGATCTCAAGCAATGACGAGACAGAGTCAGGAATGAGATGGAGAATCTGGTGAACTGGTGCGGCAACAATAATCTCTCCCTCAATGACAACAAAACGAAGGAGATTGTCATCGACTTCAGGAAGCGTAAAGGAGAACATGCCCCTGTCTACATCAACGGGGGCGAAGTAGAAAGGGTCGAGAGACCCTTCATGTTTTTTGGTGTCCAGATCACCAACAACCTGTCTTGGTCCCCCCATGCCGACACTATAGTTAAGAAAGCCCACCATCGCCTCTACTTTCCCAGAAGACTAAGGAAATTTGGCATGTCAGCTACGACTCTCATCAACTTTTACAGATGCGCCATAGAAAGCATTCTTTCTGGTTGTATCACAGCTTGGTCTGGCTCCTGCTCTGCCTAAGGCGGCAAGGAACAACAAAAGGTCGTGAATGTAGCCCAATCCATCACACAAACCAGCCTCCCATCCATTGACTCTGCCTACACTTCCCACTGCCTCGGCAAAGCAGCCAGCATAATTAAGGACCCCATGCACCCCAGACATTCTCTCTTCCACCTTCTTCCGTTGGGAAAAAGATACAAAAGTCTGAGGTCAGATACCAACCGACTCAAGAGCAGCTTCTTCCCTGCTGCTGTCAGACTTTTGAATGGACTTACCTCGCATTAAGTTGACTTATCTCTGCACCCTAGCTATGATTGTAACACTACATTCTGCACTCTCTCGTTTCCTTCTCTATGAACGGTATGCTTTGTCTGTATAGCACGCAAGAAACAATACTTTTCACTGTAGGTTAATACATGTGACAATAATAAATCAAATCAAATCGAAGTACTGTGTGCAGTTCCAGTCACCACATTATAGGAAGGACGTGAATGCACTGGAGGGGATGCAGAGGAGATTTACCAAGATGTTGCCTGGGATGGAACATTGAAGTTATGAAGAGAGGTTAGATAGGCTTGGGTTGTTTTCGATGGAGCAGAGAAGACTGAGGGGCAACCTGATCGAGGTGAACAAGATTATGAGGGACATAAACAGAGTGGATAGGGAGCAGCTGTTCTCCTTAGTTGAAGGGTCAGTCACGAGGGGACATAGGTTCCATCTGAGGGGCAGGAGGTTTAGGGGGGATGTGAGGAAAAACCTTTTTACCCAGTGGATGGCGGTCTGGAATGCCCTGCGTGGAAGTTTAGCTTATTTATTTATTGTCATGGGTAGGCTGATGTTAACACTGCAATGCAGTTACTGTGAAAATCCCCTAATCGCCACACTCCAGCGCCTGTTCGGGTACACTGAGGGAAAATTTAGCGCGGCCAATGCACCTAACCAGCACGTCTTTTGGACTGTGGGAGGAAACCAGAGCACCTGGAGTAAACTCACGCAGACACGGGGAGAATATGCAGACTCCACACAGACAATGACCCAAGACAGGAATCGAACCCGGGTCCCTGGTGCTGTGAGGCAGCAGTGCCAACCATTGTGTCACCGTGTAGGGAAGGGTGGTAGAGGTGAGTTGCCTCACATCCTTTAAAAAGTACCTGGATGAGCACTTGGCACATCATAACATTCAGGGCTATGGGCCAAGTGTTGGTAAATGGGATTAGGTGGGAGTTCAGATGTTTCCCAGGTGTCGGTGCAGACTCGATGGGCCGAACGGCCTCTTCGGCACTGTATGGTTCTATGGTTCTCTATGATTCACTATGATTCTACAATTATAGTTACCCTCTTAAGTTGCAGGCTGGAAGTTGCTGTTAGTTTTTCTTTTCAGAGCTGTATGTGGTAACTGGGTCAGGATTGTCAAAGGGAATGGATGTGTGAAAGGAGACAGATGGAATGGAGAACGAAATAACAGGTTCACTGGTATAACAGACAGTGACCCAGACCGAGAATTGAACCTGGGTCCGTGGCGCAGTGAGGCAGCAGCGCTAACCCACTGTGCCATGATGCGGGGATCGGGATGTTGAATTTGATGATCAGCCATGATCAAGATGAATGGTGGAGAAGGCTCGAAGGGCCGAATGGACTTTTCCTGCTTTCTATATTTCTGTTATCGAACCTGCCTCCACCACACTCTCAGGCAGTGAATTCCAGGCCCTAACCACTTGCCGCATCATTCGATTCCTTTCTCCCTTGTGTGTTTATCCAGCCTCCCCTTAAATCTATCTGCACTATTTGCCTCAGCCACTCCATGTGGGAGCACCTTCTCTCGGTCAAGACGTTTCTCCTGAATTCCCCACTGGATGTACCAGTACGCGCTAACAATAAAGCAAAAGGGCTCAGAAATCGATGAGAAAAACATTTGGAATTGTTACTGGTTCCGTCACACTGAACACAGAAAAACACGGCAGAGTAGACGTGAGCATTCCAGATCAAACAAGATACTGCAGTTGAAGATGTCGGGGCAAAATAGATATTGTCAGTGATTGTCACCTGTCTTGGGCTCGACGGAGAAATATGGCTGTCCTTGGAGGATGCTGTACACCACTCTGGCACTGCTTCCATAAGTCGGATCATCAGCATCAGTCGCTGTCACCTGTATCACTGACGTTCCTGCATAGAAACATAGCGCATCACTCGTTAAATTGAGAACATCAGCGGACCACCGCCAAATTGACAACAGTGTGCAAATCAACCACAAATTACATCAGAAGCTGTAGCTTTATTTCCATAGTCCTTCCACGGGGAAGGCGGCACAGTGGCACAGCGGATAGCACTGCTGCTTAACAGCGCCAGGGACCCGGGTTCGATTGTGGCCTCGGGTCACTGTCTGTGTGAAGTTTGCACATTCTCCCCGTGTCTGTGTGGGTTTCCTCCGGGTGCTCTGGTTTCCTCCCACAGTCCGGAAGACGTGCTGATTCAGTGCATTGGGCATGCTAAATTCTCCCTCAGTGTACCTGAACAGGCTCTGCTCTGTCCTGCTCTCCTGCTCTGCCCCAAGACTTCAAGGAACTACAAAAGGTCGTGAATGTAGCCCAATCCATCACGCAAACCAGCCTCCCATCCATTGACTCTGTCTACACTTCCCGCTGCCTCGGCAAAGCAGCCAGCATAATTAAGGATCCCCACGCACCCCGGACATTCTCTCTTCCACCTTCTTCCTTCGGGAAAAAGACACAGAAGTCTGAGGTCACGTACCAACCGACTCAAGAACAGCTTCTTCCCTGCTGCTGTCAGACTTTTGAATGGACTTACCTCGCATTAAGCTGATCTTTCTCTACACCCTAGCTATGACTGTGACACTACATTCTGCACTCTCTCGTTTCCTTCTCTATGAACGGTATGCTTTGTCTGTATAGCACGGAAGAAATCACTGTATATTAATACATAAATCAGATCAAATCAAATCAGGCACCAGAGTGTGGCGACTCAGGGATTTTCACAGTAACTTCATTGCAGTGTTAATGTAAGCCTACTTGTGACTAATAAATAAACTTTTACTTTACTTAATGGCCTGCTTCGCAATTGTTTGTTTAAACCGATATTCCAAATGTCGTGGATCTTCAAATATTCCTTTTCTGCATTGTTAAGGGAAAACGTGCATTTCCATAAGCATGGTGGCACAGTGGTTAACCTCACAACTTCAGGGACCCGGGTTCGATTGTGGCCTCGGGTGACTGTCTTTGAGGAGTTTGCACATTCTCCCCGTGTCTGCGTGGGTTTTCTCCGGATGCTCCAGTTATCTCCCACGCTCCCAAGATGTGCAGGTTAAGTGGGTTCACAA
The DNA here is from genome assembly GCF_964213995.1 of Mustelus asterias. Lineage (NCBI taxonomy): Eukaryota > Metazoa > Chordata > Chondrichthyes > Carcharhiniformes > Triakidae > Mustelus > Mustelus asterias. Next base: position 12,262,175 of record NC_135807.1, read on the forward strand.
GAATGATCCCAGGAATGAAGGGTTTGTCATATGAGGAGCGGTTGAGCAGTCTGCGTCTATACTCAATGGTGTTTAGAAGGATGTGGGGGGATCTAGTTGAAAGTTACAGAATATTGAGAAGCCTAATAGAGTGGACATGGCGAGAATGTTTCCACTCGTGGGAGAGACTAGAACTCGAGGGCACAACTTCAGAGTGAAGGGAAGCTCCTCTAAAACTGAAGAGGAATTTCTTCAGCCAGAGGGTGGTGAATCTGTGGAACTCATTGCCACAGAGGGCTGTGGAAGCCAGGCCACTGAGTGTCTTTAAGACAGAAATAGATAGGTTCTTGATCAATAAGGGTTATGGGGAGATGGCAGGTTTTGGCCTCAACTACATTCTGGGGGAGTGAATTCCACGCATTCACCACCCTCTGGGTGAAGTAATTTCTCCTCACCTCAGTTCTAAAACTATGACCCCAAGTTCTGGACTTGCCCACCATTGGCAACATTCTTTCTGAATCTACCCTGTTAGAATTTTATAAGTTTGTATGAGATCCCCTCTCACTCTTCTAAACTCTAATGAATACAATCCTAACTGACTTAGTCTCTGCTCATATGGCAGACCTGCCATCCCAGGAATCAGCCTGGCAAACCTTCGCTGTACTCCCTCTATAGCAAGGACAGAGTGGCCAAGAAGGCACATGGTATGCTTGCCTTCATCGATCGGGGCATAGAATATAAAAATTGGCAAGTCATGTATTGCAGCTGTATTGAACATTATTTAGGCCACATTTGGAATACTGGGTACAGTCCTGGTCGCCACACTAACAGAAGGATTTATTTTATTCATTCAGGGGACATGGGTGCCACTGGCTGGGCCAGCATTTATTGCCCATCCCTTGTTGCCCTTGGAGGGCAGTTGAGAGTCAATCACATTGCTATGGCTTTGGAGTCACAAATAGGCCAGACCAGGTAAGGACGGCAGATTTAGTTCCCTAAAGGGCACTCATGAACCAGATGGGTTTTCCAACAATCGACAATGGTTTCACAGTCATTCGTAGATTCTTAATTTCAGATATTTTTTATTGAATTCAAATTCTACCACCCGCCATGACGAGATTCGAACCCGGGTCCCCAGAACATTAGCTGAGTTTCTAGATTAACAGCCTAGCGAGAATACGACTGGGCCATTGCCTCCCCACTACTGTGGAGGCTTTGGGGAGGATACAGAAAAGATTCACTAGGATGTTGTCTAGTTTGGAGGGTATTAGCTATGAGGAGAGATTGGACAAACTTGGCTTGTTTCCACTCGAACGTCAGAGGCTTAAGGGACGACCTGATACAAGTTTACAAAATTCTGAGAGGCACGGGGGATAGAATGGATAGTCAGAGACTTTTTCCCAGGGTGGGAATGTCAATTACTAAGGGACATAGGTTTATGTAAAAGTTTGAAGGAGATGTGTGGGGCAAGTTTTTTACACAGAGGGTGGTAAGTGCCTGGAATGCGCTGCCAGAGGAGGTGCGAGAAGCAGACAAAATGGAGAAGGAAAGATAAAATGTTGAAAACATTTATTCCAGATTTAATAAAATAATAATTAGTTCGAGCAGTTTAACAATATTTTATTAAACTTATCAATTATTTATATCACTGATATTAGTGTTCTTCAATGACTATTAATCATGTGAAAGTGAGAAAGAAACAACCATTAATATTTATGCATTGCAAATGGAACATTAGTGGGTGTTTTATCAGTTGTAATTTTGAATGTACAATAATAATGTCAAGCATTCTCTGAATCAATGATATTCCTGTTGGGGCAGACTCTGCAATTTTGTGCCACTCTTTATTTTTCACTACGTTGCAAGATTTAATTGTAAAGAGTTGGATTGTATGAATAAATAGCAACAAAGTCGTTGAATGCTGAGTATTTACCATGACTATTGTGAGGGTAAGTTTGTTTCATTGTGGTACAAGACCAGAGACCAACCCAACAAATGAATGATGGACAGGGCATGGTGGATTTTGGAACAGCAACCAATTGATATTTTCTGTGCCGCAATCCACCAATTCCAGAAAGTATTGGACCAATCCCAAACGAGTCATTTTAAACTTTGGGCGGGATTTTTCGGCCGCACTCGCCCCGAATCTGGAAAATCCCGCCCGATATCAACGGACCTTTCCATGATCTGCCCCTCATCCGCCACGATTCCCTTGGCAGGCAGAACAGGTAAATTCACCCCTTTATCTTTCTCTTTCCAGGAGATATCTATTCACTTGCCCATCACAGATTATCTCCTCAACGTAGCAAACGTTATTCTTCAACTACACAAAATCCGATTTTTTAATATTCGTTCATGGGATAAACATAAGACCATAAAAACTAGGAGCAGGAATAGGCCATCTGGCCTCTCGAGCCTGCTCCGCCAATCAATAATATCAGGGCTGATTTTTTCGTGGACTCAGCTCCACTTACCCACCCACTCACCATAACCCTTAATTCCTTTACTGTTCAAAAATCCATTTATCTTTGCCTTAAAAATATTCAACGAGGCAGCACGAGCTGGGTCAGCATTTATTGTCCATTCCTGAGGGCAGTTAAGAGTCAATCACATTGCTGTGGCTCTGGAGACACAGGTAGGCCAGATCCAGATAAGGACAATAGATTTCCTTCCCTCAAGGACATCAGTGAACCAAATGGTTTTTTAGGACAATCAACAATGGTTTTAAAATCATCTTTTAATTCCAGGTTTTTACTGAATTCAAATTTCACCACCTGCCGTAGTTGGATTTGTACCTGCATCTCCAGAACATTACCCTGGGTCTCTGGAATATTAATCCAGTGAGGGGCATAGGTCAGCTAGATAGTCAACATCTTTTCCCAAAGCTGGGGGAGTCTAACACTAGAGGGCATGGATTTAAGGTGAGAGGGGAGAGGTCCAAAAGGGTCCATAGGGGCAATTTTTTCACACAGAGGGTGGTGAGTGTCTGGAACAAGTTGCCAGAGGTAGTAGTAGAGGTGGGAACAATTTTGTCTTTTAAAAAGCAGTTCGACAGTTACATGGATAAGATGGGTATAGAGGGATATGGGCCAACGAGGGCAATTGGGATTATCTTAGTGGTATAAAAAAGAGCGACATGGACAAGTTGGGCCAAAGGGCCTGTTTCCATGCTGTAAACCTATGACTATGACAACACCACAGTGCAACTGCCTCCCCTTGCTAAGAGTCGTGTGAGCAGTTGTGGGCACTATACTTTGGGAAGGGTACTTGGAGACAGTAGATTCAGCAGAACTACACCCAGGGCTGGACTTCAGGCCCCCAGACCAGGGCCGATTACGACAGCGAGATACGTACATTATGAGGGTTGGCAAGCCCTCCCCATCTTTCTGCCCAACATTCAGATGTGCCCCCATAACCTGGCAGGTGGACGGGCACCAAAATGAGCTGCCCGCCCACCAATTAAGAAGGGGTGCAGATGAGATTTACCAGGATGCTGTCAATTGAGCTTGTTGCCAAGCCAATTGACTGGAATAACACGCTGCCTATGGTTGGTGTGGTCAGGTGGGCAGGCCAGTTTTTGAAAATAAAGTTGTTTAAAAGGCAGGAGAAAGGTAGGGTAGGTTCTTTGGGGGTGCACTGTGTATATTGGAGGCAGCTTCCTCCCCCACTGCCCCCCCCCCCCCGCCCCTTTCTTCTTCCCTGTCTGGTATCGAAAAGCTATAACCACCCCCTCAACAGCTCTTCCCCCCCCTCTCCCTGTCCATTTCCCCTTCCCGAGACACCCTAATCCCTCTCCATCCAGAACCACCCCCCAAACCCCCACTCTGACTTAACCCACTCCAGGATCCATGTCCACTTCATCCCAGATCTCCATACAGTCCCACTCCTCAGATCTGGCATTGCTGGGATTGTTGCTGGAGCAGCCAGCTAATGGGATTGTCCAATGAAGGGCGGTAGGCCCACTCTCTGCCTGTTTAGCCTGACATCGGGTATGTTCTCCCTGCAGTCAGGGTTCCTTCATGAGCATTGACTGACAGCCTGGGACAAGGGTGTGAACAATACAGAAAACCCACTCCTAGGCCCCCAAGGGTTAAATCATTACAAGGAGAGGTTACAAAATCTGAGGTTGTATTTCCTCAAATTTAGAAGGACTGGGGTGATTTTGACAGAGGTTCTGAAGGTATTGAGGGGAAATAATGACATCGGATGAGAGAAACTGGGTCCACAGGCTGAGGACTCCAGGGTGTGCCTAAAAATTAGAGCCAGACTTTTCTGGAATCAAATGAGGAGACAATTCTTTGTGCAAAAGTTAGGAAATCACTGAGAACAATGGTAATCGGTAATGGATCAATTATTAATCTGAAAGATGAAAATTATAGATTTATATAGAAACGTGGAAGATAGGACCAGGAAGAGGCCATTTGGCCCTTCGAGCCTGCTCCACCATTCATCACGATCATGGCTGATCATCCAACTCAATAGCCTAATCCTGATTTCTCCCCATAACCTTTGATCCCATTCGCTGCAGGTGCTATATCCAACCGCCTCTTGAATACATTCAATGTTTTGTCATCAACTACTTCCTGTGATAACGAATTCCACAGGCTCACCACTCTTTGGGTGAATAAATGTCTCCTCATCCCCGCCCTAAATGGTCTACCCCGAATCGTCAGACTGTGACCGATGGTTCTGGACACCCCCACCATCGGGAACATCCTCCCTGCATCTACCCTGTCGAGTCCAGTTCGAATTTTGTAAGTCTCTATGAGATCTCCCCACCCCCTCCCCCGCAACATTCATCTGAACTCCAGCAAAAACAATCCTAACCTAGTCAATCTCTCCTCATACATCAGTCCCGCCATCCCCGGAATCAGCCTGGTAAACCTTCGCTGCACTCCCTCGAGAGCAAGAACATCCTTCCTCAGAAAAGGAGACCAAAACTGCACACAATACTTATTTCTGTTTACCAAGCTCATAAAATTGTTGAATCCCCACAGTGCAGAAGGAGGCCATTCAGCCTATTGAGCCTACCCCGACAAACAAAGAAACATAGAAACTAGAGGCAGGAGTAGACCATTCGGCCCACCGAACCTGCACTGATAACAATCCCACTCAGGCCCTATCCTCATAACCCCATGTATTTACTCTGTTAATCCCTCTGACACTGAGAGAGAATTTAGCAAGGCCAATCAACCTAACCCGCGCATCTTTGGACTGTTGGAGGAAACCAGAGCACCGGAGTACAATGTTGGTAAATGTGAGGTCATCCATTTTGGTAGGAATAACAGCAAAATGCACTGTTATTTAAATGGTAAAAAATTGCAGCATGCTGCTGTGCAGAGGGACCTGGGTTTCCTTGTGCAAGAATCACAAGGAGTTGATTTGCAGGTGCAGCAGGTAATTAAGAAGGCAAATGGAATTTTGTCCTTCATTGCGAGAGGGACGGAGTTTAAAAACAGCGAGGTTATGTTGCAGCTGTATAAGGTGCTGGTGAGGCCACACCTGGAGTGCTGTGTACAGTTTTGGACCCCTTACTTGAGAAAGGATATACTGGCACTGGAGGGGGTGCAGAGGAGATTCACTCGGTTGATTCCGGAGTTGAGAGGGTTGGCTTATGAGGAGAGACTGAGTAGACTGGGGCTATACTCATTGGAATTCAGAAGAATGAGGGAAGATCTTATAGAAACATATAAAGTTATGAAGGGAATAGATAAGATAGAAGCTGGGAAGTTGTTTCCACTGGCGGGTGAAACTAGAACTAGGGGTCAAGGCCTCAAAATAAGGGGAAACAGATTTAGGACTGAGTTGAGGAGGAACTTCTTCACACAAAGGGTTGTGATTCTGTGGAATTCCCTGCCCAGTGAAGCAGTTGAGGCTACCTCATTGAATGTTTTTAAGGCAGGGATAGATAAATTTTTGAACAGTAAAAGAATTAAGGGTTATGTTGAGTGGGCGGGTAAGTGGAGCTGAGTCCATGAAAAGACCAGCCATGATCTTATTGAATGGCAGAGCAAGCTCGAGGGGCCAGATGGCCTACTCCTGCTTTTAGTTCTTATGTTCACCCGGAGGAAACCCACCCAGACACAGGGAGAATGTGCAAACTCCGCACAGACAGTGACCCAAGCTGGGAATTGAATCCGGGTCCCTGGTGCTGTAAGGCAGCAATGCTAACCACTGTTATATCGCCTATAATAGCCTATTCTTGTTGCTATGTTCACAAAGTATTGTTGACAACTCTAGTTGATGAGGAAATTGCAGATGCCACATAGAATGGCCCAATGTCGGAACCGACACGCGTAACTATCATCGACGCAGTTGGAAGAAAGCCAGGCATAACAAGCTGATATTAGAAACCATGATAAGCTTACCTACGGGAGACATTTCTGGGATACTGGTAACGTATGGACCATCCAGAAACCTCGGCTCATTGTCATTGATGTCTTGTATCTTCACAATAAACTCAGACAGGGGCTCGACGGGCTTGTTTGTTAACCGGTCGACAGCTTGCGCGCGTAGTGCGTAGTACGCCTGTTCCTCGCGGTCCAGCCTTTTGGTGGCGTGGATATCCCCCGTGCTCTCATCAATAGTGAAGATAGATCCTGCCCCTTCTCCGGACAGGATGTACTTGACAGAACCGTCTCCCCGATCAACGTCCGAGTGAAGCTGGCAGCAAATAAGAGAAAGATTAGATCCGGTCAGTTTACAAGTCAGTCTGCAATTATGATGCAAAGGTACTCTCACACTGAGGGCCCTGACACGTTTCCAGATCTCTTGGGTAATGTCAATCATGTGATCAGCAGATACGCTCCATGTCTTCCAGTGGAAGCAACTGAGCATGGTGTGCTTTATAGAAAGACTTTGGCCAGAATTCTCCGACCTCGCCCGCGGCTGGGATTCTCCAGTCCCGCTGCAGCGAATGGAGTTTTGGCTGAGCGCCAAATTCTCTGTTCTCGCTGGCAGTGGTAGTGGGACATACAAGGCCAGAGAATTCTGACCTTGAAGGGAGAGCCTGCATTTATGTAGCCCCTTTGTATGACCTCAGATCATAGAATCAGGCAATCATAGAATCTACAGCACTGAGACAGACCTTCGGCCCAACTGGTCAATGCTGACCAAAATGCCCCTCTAAGCTCACCCCATTTGATAGAAACATGGAATCTACGGCACAGAAAACATCTCAAAGCATTTTACAGCCAATGAAGCATTTAATGAGATGGAATCGCTGTTGTCATGCAGAAAAAAAGTCTCAGCCAATGTACAATCAGCGAGCGAGATTCCCTGGCCTCCCAGCCATAGCGGCAGGATTCTCCAGTCCCGCCGCTGTCAATGGGAATTCCCATTGACGTCACCCAACACCGGCGGGGAACCTGCGGGCAGGGGTGAGCTGCCGGCAGGACTGGAGAATCCAGCTGGCATGAATGGCTAGAAAATTCCGGCCCATATCTCCAAACCCCGCTATCCCCACAATCGGCAATGCAATAATCAGAGAATTTTACAGCACAGAAGGAGGCCATTTGGCCCATTGTGTCCACACCCAGCCAGTGCCATTCTCCAGTCCTACTCTCTGCAGGCCTCTAAATTCATCACTTTCAAATATGTATCCAGCTCTCTTCTGAAACTTCCTAAGGAGTCTGCCTCCATCACCCTCCCAGGCAGCGCACTCCAGACCGTCACCACCCTCTGGGTAAAAAAGATTTTCCTCACATCCTCTCTAAACCTCCTGCTCCTCAGCTTGAACCTATGTCCCCTCGTGACTGACCTTTCAACTAAGGGGAACAGCTGTTCCCTTTCCATCCTGTCCATGCCCGTCATAATCTTGAACACCTCGATCAGGTTGCCCCTCAGTCTTCTCTGCTCCAATGAAAACAACCCAAACCTATCCAACCTCTCTTCATAACTTAAATGTTCCATCCCAGACAGCATCCTGGTGAACCTCCTCTGCACCCCCTCTCGTGCAATCACATCCTTCCTATAATGTGGCGACCAGAACTGCACACAGTGCTCCAGCTGTGGTCTCACCAAAGTTCTATACAACTCCAACATGACTTCCCTGCTTTTGTAATCTATGCCTCGATTGATAAATGCAAGTGTCCCATATGCCTTTTCACCACCCTCCTAACATGCCCTTCCGCTTTCAGAGATCTGTGGACAAACACACCAAGGCCCCTTTGTTCCACAGAACTTCCTAGTTCATAAGTTCACAAAGTCATAAGATATAGGAGCAGAATTAGGCCACTCGGCCCATCGAGTCCGCTTCGCCATTCGATCATGGCTGATATGCTCCCCGTCCCCATTTTCCTGCCTTCTCCCCATAACCCTTCACCCCATTACCAATTAAAAATCTGTCTAACTCCTCCTTAAATTTACTCACTGCCCGAGTATCCACCACACTTTGGGGGAGCGAATTCCACAGATTCACATCCTTTTGGGAGAATATAGAATCATAGAACCTCTACAGTGCAGAAGGAGGCCATTCAGCCCATCTAGTCTGCACCAACTCATCCAACCCAGGCCCTATCCCCGTAACCCCACATATTTACCCCACTAATCCACCCCCCTACACAGATTGAGACACTAAGGGGCAATTTAGCATGATCAATCTACCTAACTTGGACATCCTTGGACACTAAGGGACAATTTAGCATGACCAACCAACCTATCCTGCACATCCTTGGACACTAAGAGACAATTTAGCATGGCCAAACTACCTAACCTGCACATCTTTGGACACTAAGGGATAAGTTAGCATGGCCAATTCTCCGAACATGCACATCTTTAGACACTAAGGAATAATTTAGAATGGTAATCCCCCTAACCTACACATCTTTAGGCACTAAGGGGCAATTAAGCATGGCCAATCCACCCAACCTGCACACCTATGGAGTGTGGGAGGAAACCAGAGCACCCGGAGGAAACCCACACAGACATGGGGAGAACATGCAAACTCCACGCAGTCACCCAAAGCCAGAGTTGAACCCGGGTCCCTGGCGCCATGAGGTAGCAATGTTAACCACTGTGCCACCGTGCCACTCAATCTGTGGAGGCTGTGACTGACCCATTGACACACCCTGTCAGATTTGTACCCCTCAGTGTCTCACCATCTTGCTCTATCCAAGAGCCCAAGAAACTACAAAAGATTGTGAACGAAGCCCAGTTCATCACTCAAACCATCCTCCCATCCATTGACTCTGTCTACACTTCCCCCTGCCTCAGAAAAGCAGCCAGCATAATTAAGGACTCCATGCACCCCAGACATTCTCTCTTCCACCTTCTTCTGTCAGGAAAAAGATACAAAAGTCTGAGGTCACGTACTAACCGACTCAAGAACAGCTTCTTCCCTGCTGCTGTCAGACTTTTGAATGGACCTACCTCGCATTAACTTGATTTTTCTCTATACCCTAGCTATGACTGTAACAATACATTCTGCACTCTCTCGTTTCCTTCTCAATGAACGGTATGCTTTGTCTGTATAGCGCACAAGAAACAATACTTTTCACTGTATACTAATCATAGAAACCCTACAGTGTAGAAAGAGGCCATTCGGCCCATCGAGTCTACAGCGACCACAATCCCACCCAGGCCCTACCCCCATATCCCTACATATTTACCCGCTAATCCCTCTAACCTACGCATCTCAAGACACTAAGGGGCAATTTTAGCACAGCCAATCAACCTAACCCGCACATCTTTGGACTGTGGGAGGAAACCGGAGCACCCGGAGGAAACCCACGCAGACACGAGGAGAATGTGCAAACTCCACACAGACAGTGACCCAAGCCGGGAATCGAACCCAGGTCCCTGGAGCTGTGAAGCAGCAGTGCTAACCAAGAAATCAAATCAAATCAAATCCTTGGTCTATCAGAAACCCTCTCGAATAATTGTTGCCGGCCTACCAATTTCTCCACGGTGGGATCTTTTCATTTTAACTATCCGCTTTAACATGTTGAGCTGCTCTCTCCCTGTGGTGAAATAATCGCCCTCGGCCGAGGGTGCTGACAACTGTGATAAAATAAAGGAATCGCGCAATTGCAGCACTTTAACATCGCAAAGAATATTGTGCTGTTTCATTAAGAACCCTCACACGTCTGGAAATAAAAAGCGACGTGGCGAGGTTTCAAACGGCCTGTGGGACGAGCGCTAAACATTCCAGCCCCACAGTATCACTTTTATCCCATCACCTCCCCCACCCGATACCAACCGTGAAACCTCATTTAGCGACCGACCTGTCTGACGACTGTCACAAGTCGGCTGCAGCCCCACTTGCAAATCTGGATCAATATTTAATTATAGAGTGCAGCGATCGCAAGATGAGAAGTCAATTTAGTCTGATCAGAGTAGCGAGTGGGACCACCCACAATGGAATTCCAGCTGTAAACTGACATTCATATTCTTCCCCGGGGGCAACTTTCCTAACACGGGTTGCTAGGGGATAAACTATTAATCTCTCCGGTGGAGTGAAGGCCGGGAGGGGCGGAGGGGGTTGGGGGGGGGGGGGGGTGGTGGGGGAACGGGGATCTGCAGGCAAATCCAATCCACTTGATGCTGACATGTTGTACTGAGCAGCGTTAAGTGGGTAGGTCATGGAGAAAGTCCGAGGCGAAGGGTTTTTAAAGTTTTGCAGTTGAAGGTTTATTTATTAGTGTCACAAGTAGGCTTATGTTAACACTGCAGTAAGGTTCATGGTTGGCACGGTGACACAGTGGTTGGCACAGCTGCCTCACAGCGCCAGGGACCCAGGTTCGATTCCCGGCTTGGATCACTGTCTGCGTGGAGTTTGAACATTCTCCCCGTGTCCGCGTGGGTTTCCTCCGGGTGCTCTAGTTTCCTCCCACGCTCGAAAGGTGGAGTGTGAGCACTATACAGACAAAGTATACTGTTCATAGAGAAGGAAAGGAGAGAGTGCAGAATGTAGTGTTACAGACATAGCTAGGGTGCAGAGAAACATCAGCTTAATATAAGGTCGGTCCATTCAAAAGTCTGATGGCAGCAGGGAAGAAGCTGTTCTTGAGTCAGGTTAAGTGGATTGGCCATGCAAAATTGCCCCTTACTGTCAGGGTAAATGCAGGATAAATACATGGGAAGGGTAAAATGTGGGCAGGGTAAATATGCGGGGTTATGGGTGTAGGGCCTGGGTAAGATTGTTGTCGGTGCAGGCTCAATGGGGGCTGAATGGCCTCCTTCTGCATTGTAGGGATTCTATGATCTATATCCTATGATTTGATAAGTTACTGTGAAAATCCCCTAGTCGCCACACTCTGGTGCCTGTTTGGATACACTGAGGGAGAATCTACCCTGGCCAATCCACCTAACCCACACTTCTTTGGATTGTGGGAGGAAACTGGAGCACCCGGAGGAAACCCACGCAGACATGGGGAGAACATGCAGAATCCACACACAGACAGTGATCCAGGCCGGGAATCGAACCTGGGTCCCTGGCGCTGTGAGGCAGCAGTGCTAATCACTGTGCCGCCCACAAGACAGCAACTGCCTGCGTTGAACAAATCGATATGAGAGAGAATTGATCGTCGCACAGCAGCAGGGGATTAGGGATTCTTTGTTTTATTTAAAGGGATGTGGGCGTTGCTGGCTCGGCCAGCATTTGCCCTCGAGATGGTGATGGTGAGCTGCCTTCTTGAACCGCTGTAGTCCACGTGATGTAGGTACACCCACAGTGCTGTTAGAGAGAAATTTCCAAGATTTTGACCCAGTGCAGGAACAGCGATGTGTTTACAAGTCAGGATGGTGAGTGAGAGGAACCTCCAGGTGGTGGTGTTCCCATGTATCTGCTGCCCTTGTCCTTCTAGGCGGCAGAGGTCACAGGTTTGGAATGTTTGTCAAAGGAGCCTTGACATCTTGCTGCAGTGCAGTTGTAAAACACACAAGCTGCTGCCACGAAGAACGTGCTGCTGAGGAACCAGGTGCAGCTTCCTGTAAAAATAATGGCCCTCTTTCATACTCTGTGGCTCACAGCCGCGGTACAGGAGAGGAGGACAGGCGTAGCCCAAAGCTCAGACTGCCACTGATGACTGTTGATGCATCTCCCATTTACAAATCAGCCTTGTTAAATACCTGATGGGAATTATTTTGGGGAACAGACCATGGGATTGGGATGAATTAGATACTTTGATATGACTTGATTTGATTTGATTTATTATTGTCACATGTATTAACATACAATGAAAAGTATTGTTTCCTGCGCGCTGTACAGACAAAGCATACTGTTCGCAGAGAAGGAAACAAGACTGCAGAATGTAGTGTTACAGTCATAGCTAGGGTGTAGAGAAAGATCAACTTGATGCAAGTAGGTCCATTCAAAAGTCTGATGGCAGCAGGGAAGAAGCTGTTCTTGAGTCGGTTGGTACGTGACCTCAGACTTTTGTATCCTTTTCCCGACGGAAGAAGGTGGAAGAGAGAATGTCCGGGGTGCGTGGGGTCCTTAATTATGCTGGCGGTTTTTCTGAGGCTGTGGGAAGCGTAGACAGAGTCAATGGATGGGAGGCTGGTTTGAGTGATGGATTGGGCTACATTCATGACCTTTTGTAGTTTCTTGCGGTCTTGGGTAGAGCAGGAGCCATACCCAGCTGTGATACAACCAGAAAGAATCCTTTCTATGGTGCATCTGTAAAAGTTGGTGAGAGTCGTAGCTGACATGCCAAATTTCCTTCATCTTCTGAGAAAGGAGAGGCATTGGTGGGCTTTCTTAACTATAGTGTCGGCATGGGGGGACCAGGACAGGTTGTTGGTGATCTGGACACCTAAAAACATGAAGCTCTTGACCATTTCTACTTCGTCTTCATTAATGTAGTCTCACAACACCAGGTTAAAGTCCAACAGGTTTATTTGGTAGCAAATACCATAAGCTTTCAGAGCACAGCTCCTTCGTCAGATGGAGTGGATATCTGTTCTCAAACAGTGCAAACAGACACAGAAATCAAATTACAGAATACTGATTAGAATGTAAATCTCTACAGCCAGCCAGGTCTTAAATGTACAGACAATGTGGGTGAAGGGAGCATTCAACACAGGTTAAAGAGATGTGTATTGTCTCCAGACAGAACAGCTAGTGAAATTCTGCAAGTCCAGGAGGCAAGCTGTGGGGGTTACTGATAATGTGACATAAATCCAACATCCCGGTTTAGGCCGTCCTCATGTGTGCGGAACTTGGCTATCAGTTTCTGCTCAGCGACTCTGCACTGTCGTGTGTCGTGAAGGCCGCCTTGGAGAACGCTTACCTGAAGATCCAAGGCTGAATGCCCGTGACTGCTGCACTGTTTGAGAACAGATACCCACTCCATCTGGCGAAGGAGCTGTGCTCCGAAAGCTTATGGTATTTGCTACCAAATAAACCTGTTGGACTTTAACCTGGTGTTGTGAGACTTCTTACTGTGCTTACCCCAGTCCAACGCCGGCATCTCCACTTCATTAATGTAGACAGGGGCATGTTCTCCTTTATGCTTCGATGACTACCTCCTTTGTTTTTCCAAAGTTCTTCCAAAGGCAACAGGTACTGGAACAACTAGGCTAAAGGGTATGGCAAGCTCTGGAATGGCCGAACTTCTCATTCAGGATTATTGCCAGAATATTGTCAGGGGCCATAGTCTTTGCAGTATCCAAGTACCTTCAGCTGTTTTTTGATACCGGGTGGAGTGAATCGAATTGACTGAAGACTGACATCTGTGGTAACATGGACCTCCAGAGGAGGTCGCGTTGGATTATCCACTCAGCACTTCTGGCTGAAAACTGTTGCGAATGCTTCAGCATGTCTTGTATTTTGAATCCCAAGACCTTAGTAACCTGATGGAGGGCAGCTAATCAGAGCCTTGGGGGTGGACAGGACATGTCAGGACCTCACAGTTGGCTAGAGATGTAAATAGAGCCATGGGAGAAGTCCACCTGCTCTTCCTGAGCTGATGCAAATAAATCTTTTTTTTAATTCATTTGTCGGACATGGGTGTCGCTGGCTGGCCAGCATTTATTGCCCATCCCTAGTTGCCCCTTGAGAAGGTGGTGGTGAGCTGCCTCCTTGAATCGCTGCAGTCCATGTGCTGTGGGTTGACCCACAATGCCGTTAGGGAGGGAATTCCAGGATTTTGACCCAGCGACTGCGAAGGAACGACGATATATTTCCAAGTTAGGACAGTGAGTGGCTTGGAGGGAACTTGCATGTGGTGGTGCTCCCATGTATCTGCTGCCCTTGTCCTTCTAGATGGAAGTGGCCGTGGGTTTGGAAAGTGTTGTCTCAGGATCTTTGGTGAATTACTGCAGTGCATCTTGTAGATAGTTCACACTGCTGCTACTGAGTGTCGGTGGTGGAGGGAGTGGATGTTTGTAGATGTGGTGCCAATCAAGCGGGCTGCTTTGTCCTGGATGGTGTCAAGCTGCTTGAGTGTTGTTGGAGCTGCACCCATCCAGGCAAGTGGGGAGTATTCCATCACACTCCTGACTTGGGCCTTGTAGATGGTGGATAGGCTCTGGGGAGTCAGGAGGTGAGTTACTCACCGCAGTATTCCTAGCCTCTGACCTGCTCTTGTAGCCACTGTGTTTATGTGGTGAGTTCAGTTGAGTTTCTGGTCAATGGTCACCCCAAGGATGTTGATAGTGGGGGATTCAGTGATGGTTACACCATTGAATGTTAAGGGGCGGTGGTTAGAGTGTCTCCTACTGGTGACAATTGGGGGAGTTTCTCTGGCCTCCCCGTGACATGTTCCCCATGGTGAGAGGCAGCATGCCATTCACTGGAGCGGGATCATCTGGTCCCGCCACTGTCAATGGGATTGACTGCACCCCACGCTGCCGGAAACCCGTGACGGGGGAATGCCATCAGTGGGACTGGAAGATGCCACCAGCATGAACAGCCGGAGAATTCCGGCCAATACCTTTGGCAGGTTTTTCAGTAGCTTCCAATAATCACTGTTCAGGTCACCCAATGTCAATACAACAATCGGCGTTTATACACTGTCCTTACTGTAATTAAAATGATCAAGCTTCATAGCAGCATTAACAACCAAATCTGACACCGAGAGGCCAAAAGATGTTTTAAATCTCGAAATGTACCAGCGTTGGAAAGTTAGTTGAAGAATTGGGTTTTGAGCAGTGACTAGAAACCCTACAGCGCAGAAGGAGGCCATTCGGCCCATCGAGAGAGAGATAGAGAAGCAGAGAGGTACATGGTGGAGAAGCTGAAGTTCCCTCTCCCCCCTCCCACTCTGTCCCCCTGACTCTTTAGCCAGGGTACTGGGCTAACTCAGCCCTATATCTTGGGAGCTTCCGCTTGATGGTAAGAATCATACGAGCTCGGAGCAGGGAACTCGGGCCTCCTCCGCCATTCAGTACGATTGTAGCTGATCTCATCTCGGCCTCAACTCCACTTTCCTGCCCGCTCCCCATAGCCCTTCAACCCCATTATTAATTAAAACTTCGTCCACCTCTTCCTTAAACTGACTCAAAGTCCCGGCATCCACCGCACCCTGGGTAGTGAATTCTACAGACGCATGACCCTTTAAGAGAAGTAACTTACCTCATCGCTGCTTTAAACCTGCCACCCCTTTTCCGAGAACTATGACCGCTTGTTCTGGATTGCCCGACAAGAGGAATCATCCTCTCCATGTCTACTTTCTCAATTCCCGTAATCATCTTGTACACCTCAGTTAGATCTCCTCTCATTCTTCTAAACCCCAGGGAGTAAAGGCCTAAGCTGCCCAATCTCTATTTGTAAGACAAACCCCTCATCAGAATCACAGAATCACAGAACACCACAGTGCAGAAGAGGCCCTTCAGCCCATCGAGTCTGCACCGACGCATGAAGTGCCCTGAGCTGCCCATCTAATCCAACTTGCCAGCACTTGGCCCATAGCCTTGAATGTTATGATGTGCCAAGTACTCATCCAGGTACTTTTTAAAGGATGTGAGGCATCCCGCTTCCACCACCCTCCCAGGCAGCGCATTCAGGGCCGTCACCATCCTCTGGGTAAGAAAAGTGTTTCTTCAAATCCCTCCTAACCTTCCCACCCCTCACTTTTAACTTGTGTCCCCTCGTAACTGATCCTTCAACTCAGGGGAACAGCTGCTCCCTATCCACCGTGTCTATACCCCTCATAATCATGAACACCTCAATCAGGTCACCCCTCAGTCCTCTCTGCTCCACTGAAAACAACCCAAGCCTACCCAACCTGTCTTCATGACTTAAATGTTCCATCCCAGGCAGCATCCTGGTAAATCTCCACATAGGCTCATCACGTTATAGAGGTTTACAGCATTGAAACAGGCCCTTCGGCCCAACTTGTCCATTCTGCTCTTTTTTTTAACGACTAAGCAAGTCCCAGTTGCCCACATTTGGCCCATATCCCTCGATAGCCATCTTACTCATGTAACTGTCTAAACGCTTTATAAAGGACAAAATTGTACGCACCTCTACTACTACCTCTAGCAGCTTGTTCCAGATACTCACCACCCTCTGTGTGAAAAGATTGCCCCTCTGCACACTTTTGTATCTTTCCCCTCTCACCTTAAACCTATGCCCTCTAGTTTTAGACTCCCCTACCTTTGGGAAAAGATATTGACTAGCTGATCTGTGCCCCTCATTATTTTATAGACCTCTACAAGGTCACCCCTGAGCCTCCTACACTTCAGATAAAAAAGTCCCAGTCTATCCAGCCTCTCCTTATAACTCAAACCATCAAGTCCTGGCGGCATCCGAGTAAATTTTTTCTGCACTCTTCCTAGTTTAATATCACTTCTATAATAGGGTGACCAGAATTGCACACAGTATTCCAAGAGTGGCCGTACCAATGTCTTGTACAACTTCAACAAGACGTCCCAACTCCTGTATTCAATGTTCTGACCGATGAAACCAAGCATGCCGAATGCCTTCTTCACCACCCTGTCCGCCTGTGACTCCACTTTCAATGAGCTATGAACATGTACCCTTAGATTTCTTTGTTCTATAACTCTCCCCGAAGCCCTACCATTAACTGAGTAATGATGTGAAGTTGCAGTCACTAACTGTCCTGGCTGGAGACAATTCACACCTCTTTAACCTGTGCTTAACCCTCTCTCCACTTGCATTGTCTGCACCTGTAAAGACTTGATTATCTGTTCAGACTCGCATTCCAACCATTATCTTGTAATTGATTTTGTGTCTATATCTGCCCTGTTTGTGAACCCAACTCTTCACTCACCTGATGAAGGGCTAGCGCTCCGAAAGCACGTGCTACCAAATAAACCTGTTGGACTTTAACCTGGTGTTGTGAAACTACTTACTGTGTATTAACTGAGTAAGTCCTGCACTGATTCGATCGACCAAAATGCATCACCTCGCATTTATCTAAATTAAACTCCATCTGCCATTCGTCAGCCCACTGGCCCAATTGATCAAGATCCCGTTGTAATCTGAGATAACCGGATCTCTGGGATCAATCTAGTGAACCTCCTCTGAACCACTTCCAATGCAACTACATCCCTCCTCAAGTAAGGGGACCAAAACTGTACACAATACTCCAATTGCAATCTCACTAATGCTTTGTACAGTAGCAGCAACACTTAATTACTTTTATATTCTATTCCTTTAGCAATAAATGCCAATATTCTATTTGCCTCCCTCATCACCTGCTGTACCTGCATACTAGTTTTCTGTGTTTCACACATGAGGACACCCAGATCCCTCTGCACTCCAAAGATTCTCTCCGATAGATAACAGTTTGCCTTCGCATTTATCTGACGAAAATAGACAACTTCACACTTACCCACGTTAAACTCCATCTGCCAAATTTTCCCCCATTCCTTTAACCTGTGTCTGTCTGTCACCCAAGACAGAGGGTAGCAGTGGAAGGGTGCATTTCTGAATGGAGGGCTGTGACAAGTGGTGTTCCTCAGGATCAGTGCTGGGACCTTTGCTGTTTGTAATATATATAAATGATTTGGAGGAAAATGTAACTGGATTGATTAGTAAGTTTGCGGACGACACAAAGGTTGGTGGATTTGCGGATAGTGATGAGGACCATCAGAGGATACAGCAGGATATAGATCAGTTGGAGACTTGGGTGGAGAGATGGCAGATGGAGTTTAATCCAGACAAATGTGAGGTAATGCATTTTGGAAGGTCTAATACAGATAGGAAATATACAGTAAATGGCAGAACCCTTAAAAATATTGATAGGCAAAGGGATCTGGGTATACAGGTTCACAGGTCAATGAAAGTGGCAATGCAGGTGGAGAAGGTAGTCAAGAAGGCATACGGCATGCTTGCCTTCATCGGCCGGGGTATTGAGTTTAAAAATTGGCAAGTCATGTTGACGCTTTATAGAACCTTAGTGAGGCCACACTTAGAATACAGTGTTCAATTCTGGTTGCCACACTACCAGAAGGATGTGGAGGCTTTGGAGAGGGTGCAGAAAAGATTTACCAGGATGCTGCCTGGTATGGAGGGCATTAGCTATGAGGAGAGGTTGGAGAAACTTGGTTTGTTCTCACTGGAATGATGGAGGTTGAGGGGTGACCTGATAGAAGTCTACAAGATTATGAGAGACATGACAGAGTGGATAGTCAGAAGCTTTTTCCCAGGGTGGAAGAGTCAATTACTAGGGGGCACAGGTTTAAGGTGCGAGGGGCAAGGTTTAAAAGAGATGTACGAGGCAGATTTTTTACACAGAGAGTAGTGGCTGCCTGGAACTCGTTGCCGGGGGAAGTAGTGGAAGCGGATACGGTAGTGACTTTTAAGGGGCGTGTTGACAAGTACATGAATGAGAAGGGAATAGAGGGATATGGTCCCCGGAAACGTAGGGGGTTTTAGTTAAGTCGGGCAGCATGGTCGGTGCAGGCTTGGAGGGCCGAAGGGCCTGTTCCTGTGCTGTAATTTTCTTTGCTCTTCTTTGCTCTTTGTTTGTGGAGTCTGCACATTCTCCCCGTGTCTGCGTGGGTTTCCTCCCACACTGCAAAGATGCGCGGATTCAGTGGATTGCCCATGCTAAATTGCCCCTTAGTGTCAGGGGGACTAGCGAGGGTAAATGCATTTGGTTATGGGAATAGGGCCTGGGTGGGATTGTGGTCGGTGCAGACTTGATGGGCCGAATGGCCTCTTTCCGCACAGTAGGGATTCAATGATTCTATCGATTTGTAAATTTCTTATTTCATTTTTGCAACTTGAAGGCAGACATAGATGACGAAATTCACCATCACCTCCAATTTGTCATCCACATCTTTGGCTGACGGACAAAGAGTATTTGAGGACAAGGATCTTAAACCCAAGACCAAGGTCATGGTTGTCATGGCAACAGTGATCCCTGCCCTCCTATTGGCTTCAGTGACGTGTTGACCTACAGCAGATACCTCAAAATATCTGGAATTAGACGGCTACTGATGACTGTAAAACCATTGTCAGTTGTCCTTTAGGGAAGGAAATCTGCCATCCTTACCTGGTCTGGTCTACAGATGACTCCAGACCCACAGCAATGTGCTCTCTGAAATAGCCTAGCAAGCCACTCAGTTCAAGAGCAATTAGAGATGGATAACAAATGTTGGCCCAGCCGGTAACACCCATCCCATGAAAGAATAAAAGAAAAAGGTGGCACCTTCAGACGATAGCTTAGCTTTAGTTTATGTTTATGTATTAGTGTCAAAGTAGGCTTACATTAATACTGCAATGAAGTGAGTGTGAAAATCCCCTAGTCGCCACTCTCCTGTTCAGATACACTGAGGGAGAATTTAGTATGGCCAATTCACCGAACCAGCAAGATCCTCCAAATCTGGTGGCAGGATAGGTAGTCCAACAACAGCAACCTCTCCCAACAATGTGTCTGACACAAAATCACACAAAACCAGGTCCTCAGGGCAGGATATTTGGTTCCTATGCCTGTCACCCGGTTCCCAGAGGAACTGCTCTATGTGGAACTCTGTTGAGCACAGTGAGAAGCCTCACAATACCAGATTAAAGTCCAACAGGTTTATTTGGTAGCACAAGCCACTAGCTTTCAGAGGGTTGCTCCTTCATCACGTGATTGGAAGTTGTGTTCACAAACAGAGCATATAAAGACACAAACTCAATTTACAAAATAATGGTTGGAATGCGAGTCTTTACAGGTAATCAAGTCTTAAAGGTACAGACAATGTGAACGGAGAGAGGGTTAAGCACAGATTAAAGTGATGTGTATTGTCTCCAGCCAGGACAGTTAGTGAGATTTTGCAAGCCCAGGCAAGTCGTGGGGGTTACAGATAGTGTGACATGAACCCAAGATCCCGGTTGAGGCCGTCCTCATGTGTGTGGAACTTGGCTATCAGTTTCTGCTCAGTGATTCTGCGTTGTTGTGTGTCGTGAAGGCCGCTATAATCTGTTGAACTTTAACCTGGTGTTGTGAGACTTCTTACTGTGCTTACCCCTGTCCAAAGCTGACACCTCCACATCAGAACCCTGTTGAGGCAGGAGATTCCCAGGACAGCAGGAAGACTTTAGGGATGTTCAGTGATGGACTGGGAAATGTTACCGAAAGGAAGGACAGTGGACAGGCAAAGGCAGCCATTCAAGGAATGAATAGACGAACTCCAAAAGTTGTTTATTCCTATTTGGCGCAGGAGTGGAAAGGGAATTGTGGCCAAACCATGGCTTACAAGGAAAATTAGAGTCAGTATTAGATTCAAAGAAGAAGCACACAAATTGGGAAGAAAAACCAATAGACACTGAGGATTGGAAGAAGTTTAAAATTCAGCAAAGGCGAACCAAGGGATTGATTTAGAAGGGTAAAATAGAGTATGAAATTAAGCTAGCGAGGAACATAAAAACTGACTGTAAAAATTTCTATCGGTATGTAAAGAGAAAATGATTGATAAAAACGAATGTAAGCCCCTTACAGTCAGAAACAGGGGAATGAGGATGTAACGAGTAGAGTTGACCAGGGAGAACCGGTGAATGTGGTTTATTTAGACTTCCAGACAGCTTTTGACAAGGTCTCACATAACAGACTACTATGTAAAGTTAAAGCACGTGGTATTGCAGGTAATGTCTTGACCTGGATAGAATGCTGGTTAGCAGATAGGAAACAAAGAGTTGGAATAAATGGGTCTTTTTCCAATTGACAGTCAGTGACGAGTGGGATTCCGCAGGGATCTGTGCCAGGATCCCAACTGTTCACAATATATATTAATGCTTTTGATGAGGAGACTAAACGTATTATCTCCAAATCTGCAGATGAAACAAAGTTGGGTGCGGGGGGGAGCTGTGAGGAGGATGCAGAGATACTTCTGTGTGATTTTGCACATGATGAGTGTGTGGGATCATGCATGGCAGATGCAGTATAATGTGGATAAATGTGACATTATCCACTTTGGTAGCAATAATAGGAAGACAGATTATTACTTGAATTGAGAGAAGTAGATACTCAACGAGACATTGGAGTCCTCATGCATCAGTCGCTGAAAGTAAGCGTGCAGGTACAGCAGGCAGTAAAGAAGGCAAATGGTATGTTGGCCTTCATAGCGAGAGGGTTTGAGTATCAAGATAGGGATGTTTTCCTGCAATTGTATAGGATGTTGGTGAGGCCACACCTGAAGTATTGTGTGCAGTTTTGGTGTCCTTATCTGAGGAAGGATGTCCTTGCTATAGAGGGAGTGCAGTGAAGGTTTACCAGGCTGATTCCTGGGATGGCAGGTCTGTCATATGAGGAGAGACTAAGTTGGTTTGGATTATGTTCATTGGAGTTGAGAAGAGTGAGAGGGGATCACATAGAAACTTATAAAGTTCTAACAGGATTAGACAGAGTAGATTCAGAAAGAATATTATTGATGGTGGGGGATCCAGAACTAGGGGTCATAGTTTGAGGATAAGGGGTAAACCTTTTAGAACTGAGGTGAGGAGAAATTTCTTCACCCAGGGTGTGGTGAATGTGTGGAATTCACTACCACAGAAAGTAAAGGTCAAAAAGTTGTGTGATTTTTAGAAGGAATTAGATATAGCTCTTGGGGCTAAATGGATCAAGTGATATGAGGAAAGGCGAGATCAGGATATTGAATTTGATGATCAGCCATGATCATAATGAATGGCGGAGCAGGCTCAAAGGACTGTATGGCCTACTTCTGCTTCTAGTTTCTATGTATGTTTCTATATATATTTTCCTCAAAACATCCCTGAAGAGATCAAATATCCTTGCAGCCTCACGGATATTGCTACAAGCCGAGGTAAAGAATTTAAATGCCCTTAAACTCCATGGAGGACAATGAGAAACTCAAGAGGTTCCAAATGAATACCTGACAGCATTCTGATTGAGATTGAAGCATTGATATTACAGTTCTGAGGTATGAAAGGCCAGATTTTCCAATTGCTGTTATTTCAACATCAGCAATAGCCCGCGACTGGGCCAGTGTTCCCACTGAAATAACACTGATCAGGAATTCTCGGCTAAAATTGTTACCTATACTTGAGAACCCTTCCTGTTACACATGGGGATGGAGTTCTGTGAGATATGCTGGCGCTGCAAAGGTTGCCACAGATAATGAAGCATTTTTGATCTTTTCTTTCCAGTGAATTTTATATTAGGACACAAAACCTGAATTTGAATGTTGAGGAAGCTTCAAGGGGA
Source organism: Mustelus asterias (assembly GCF_964213995.1). NCBI lineage: Eukaryota > Metazoa > Chordata > Chondrichthyes > Carcharhiniformes > Triakidae > Mustelus > Mustelus asterias. Next base: position 12,284,716 of record NC_135807.1, read on the forward strand.
TTCAGACAAGCATAGAATCATGGAATCTTTGATTTAATTTGATTTGGTTTGATTTGATTTGATTTGGTTTGATTTGATTTGATTTGGTTTATTATTGTCACGTATTAATATACAGTGAAAAGTATTGTTTCTTGCGCGCAATACAGACAAAGCATACCGTTCATAGAGAAGGAAACGAGAGAGTGCAGAATGTAGTGTTACTGTCATAGCTAAGATTGAGAGACAGATCAACTTAATGCGAGGTAGGTCCATTCAAAAATCTGATGGCAGCGGGGAAGAAGCTATTCTTGAGTCGGTTGGTACGTGACCTCAGACTTTTGTATCTTTTTCCCGAAGGAAGAAGGTGGAAGAGAGAATGTCCGGAGTGCGTGGGGTCCTTAATTATGCTGGCTGCCTTGCCGAGGCAGTGGGAAGTGTAGACAGAGTCAATGGATAGGAGGCTGGTTTGCGTGATGGATTGGGCTACATTCACGACCTTTTGTAGTTTCTTGTAGTCTTGGGCAGTGCAGAAGGACGCCATTTGGCACATCAAGTCTGCACCGACAACAATCCCACCCAGGTCCTATCCCCGTAACCTCACATATTTACCCTCCTAGTCTCCCTGACTCTAAATGTCAATTTATCATGGCTAATCAACCTAACCCGCACATCTTTGTTGAGTGAGTGGGCAAGTACATGGCAGCTGCTGTATAACATGGATGAATGTGAAGTTATCCTCGTCAGACAGGGAAACAGAATGGTCAAGTATTATTTCAATAGTGACAGATTAGGAAATGTTGATGTACAAAGGGACATGAGTGTCCTTATACACCAGTCTCTGAAAGCAAGCATGCAGATATAGCAAGCAATTAAGAAGGCAAATGGTATGCTGGCCTTCATTGCAAGAAGACTTGAGTATAACAGCAAGGATGGATGGGATTTTACAGTCTCACTTGCCCCAAAACTGTAAAATCCTGCCCGAGCTCAACAGACTTTTCTATGTTCCACCCCTCGCCCGCTCCAACTTTTGTGGCGGGCATGGCGGTAAAATTACAGCAGATAGAGTCATAGAGTCATGGAGGTTTACAGCATGGAAACAGGCCCTTCAGCCCAACTTGTCCATGCCACCCCTTTTTTTAAAACCCCTAAGTTAGTCCCAATTGCCTGCATTTGGCCCATATCCCTCTATACCCATCTTACCATGTAACTGTCAAAATGCTTTTTAAAAGACAAAATTGTACCTGCCTCTACTACTAACTCTGGCAGCTTGTTCCAGACACTCACCACCCTCTGTGTGAAAAAATTGCCCCTCTCGACCCTTTTGTATCTCTTCCCTCTCACCTTAAACCTATGCCCTCTAGTTTTAGTCTCCGCTACCTTTCGGAAAAGATATTGATTATCTAGCTGACCTCCTTATCTTATAGACCTCTATAAGATCACCCCTCAGCGTCCTACGCTCCAGAGAAAAAAGTCCCAATCTATCCAGCCTCTCCTTATAACTCAAACCATCAAGCATCCTAGTAAATTTTTCCTGCACTCTTTCTAGTTTAATAATATCCTTTCTATAATAGGCTGACCAGAACTGTACACAGTATTCCAAGTGTGGCCTTACCAATGCTTGTATAACTTCAACAAGAAGTCCCAACTCCTGTATTCAATGTTCTGACCAATGAAACCAAGCATGCCGATTGCCTTCTTCACCACCCTGTCCACCTGTGACTCCACTTTCAAGGAGCTATGAACATGTACGCCTAATCTCTGTGTTCTATAATGCTTCCTAATGCCCTACCATTAATTGATTAAGTCTTGCACTGTTTCAATCTACCAAAATGCATCACCTCGCATTTATCTAAATTAAACTCCATCTGCCATTCATCAGCACACTGGCCCAATTGATCAAGATCCCGTTGCAATCCAAGATAACTCTCTTCACTTTTCACGATGCCACAATCTTGGTATCGTCTGCAAACTCATCTGCAAACATTAATATAGATGAAAATAACGGTGGACCCAGCACCAATCCCTGAGGCACACCGCTGGTCACAGGCCTCCAGTTTGAAAAAAACCCTCCACAACCACCCTCTGTCTTCTGTCATCAAGCCAATTTTGTATCCCTTTAGCTACCTCACCCTGAATCCCGTGAGATTTAACCTTATGCAACAATCTACCATGCCGTACCTTGTCAAAGGCCTTGCTAAAGTCCATGTAGACAACATCAAATGCACTGCTCTCATCTACCTTCTGAGTTACCCCTTCAAAAAACTCAATCAAATTTGTGAGACATGATTTTCCACTCACAAAGCCTTGCTGACTGTCCCTAATCAGTACTTGCGTCTCTAAATGCCTGTCTCTCAAAATACCTTCTAACAACTCACCCACTACAGATGTGAGGCTCACTGGCCTGTAGTTCCCAGGCTTTTCCCTGCAGCCCTTTTGGAACAAAGGCACAACATTTGCCACACTCCAATTTTCAGGCACCTCATCTGTGACTATCGATGATTCAAATATCTCTGCCCGGGGACCCGCAATTTCCTCCCTAGCCTCCCACAACGTCCTGGGATACACTTCATCAGGTCCCAGGGATTTATTTACCTTGATGCGATTTAAGACTTCCAGCACCTCTTTCTCTGTAATATGTACATTCCTCAAGACATCACTATTTATTTCCCCAAGTTCCTTAACATCCATGCTTTTCTTAACAGTAAATACTGATGAGAAATATTTATTTAGGATCTCACCATGTCTTGTGGATCTGCACATAGATGACCTTGTTGATCCTTAAGAGGCCCTTCTCTCTCCCTAGTTACTCTTTTGCCCTTTATGTATTTGTAGAATCTCGTTGGATTCTCCTTTGCCTTATCTGCCAAAACAATCTTGTGTCCGTTTTTTGCCCTCCTGATTTCTCTCTTAACCCTCCTCCTACACCCCTATACTCTTCAAGGGATCCATTTGATCCCAGCTGCCTATGCATGTCATGTGCCTCCTTCTTCTTCTTGACTAGGGCCTTAATATCCGGAGTCATTCAGGGTTCCCTACTTCCAGCCTTGCCCTTCACTCTGAGAGAAATATGCTTCCCCTAAATCCTGGTTAACACACTTTTGAAAGCCTCCCACTTACCAGACGTCCCTTTGCCTTCCCACAGACTCCCCCAATTAACTTTTGAAAGTTCCTGCCTGTTACCATCAAAATTGGCCTTGCCCAATTTGGAATTTTAGCTTTTGGGCCAGACCTATTATTCTCCATAGCTTTCTTAAAACTAATAGAATTATGGTCACTGGTCCCAAAGTGATCCCTCACTAACACTTCTGTCACCTACCCTTCCTTATTTCCCAAGAGGTTGGCCCCCTCTCTAGTCAGGCCAGCCACATACTGAATGAGAAATTCCTCCTGAATACACTCAACAAATTTCTCTCCATCCAACACTCTAATACTATGGCTGTCCCAGTCAATGTTGGGAAAGTTAAAATTTCCTACTATTACCACCCTATTTTTCTTGGAGCTATCTGTAATCTCCTTACTTATTTGCTCCTCAATTTCCCGCCGACTATTTGGGGGCCTATAGTACAACCCTATCAAAGTGATTCCCGCTTCTTATTTCTCAGTTCTACCCATATAGACTCAGTGGCCGAACCCTCGGATATATCCCCTCTCAGTACGGCCATGATGCTTTCCCTAATCAAAAGTGCAACTCCCCCTCCTCTCTTACCTCCTGTTCTATCTTTCCTATAGTATCTGTACCCTGGAACATTGAGCTGCCAGTCCTGTCCCTCCCTTAGCCATGTTTCAGTAATTGCTATAATATCCCAGTCCCACGTACCCATCCATGCTCTGAGTTCATCTGCCTTGCCCGTCAGGCCTCTTGCATTGAAATAAATGCACTTTAATCTGGACGTCCCTTGTTCTCTGTCTTGCTTTTGCCTGATCTGTCTAGTTCTAGGATTACTGACACTGCCTTTGCTATTTAATGTGCTCTCTTTAACTTCTGTGCTGTCCTCAACTTTCTTTTCTGTCTCCCTACTGCTTTGGGTCTTACTATAACTGTACAGGGCCTTGCTGAGACCCTGCAGTATTGTATGCAGTTTTCTCCTTCTCTAAGAAAGGAGCGAGTGCAGTGAAGCTTCACCAGACTGATTCCTTGGCAGGGCTGCTGTGTGAGGAGAATTTGGGTCGACTGGGCCTGTATTCACAGAAATTTAGAAGAATGAGATGGGATCTAATCGAGACATATAACATCCTGATAGGGCTGGACAGACTGGATGCGGCGATGTTGTTTCCTGTGGCTGGAGGGGTGGAGGGTCTACAACAAGGAGGTCACAATCTCAGGATACGGAGTAGGCCATTTAGGAGAGATGAGGAGAAATTTCCTCACTCATAGGGTGGTGAGCCTGTGGAGTTCTCTACCACAGGAGTCTGTGGAGGCCAAGTCATTGATGTACTCAAGAAGGGAACAGATAGACTTCTAGATTCTAAAGGTGGCAAGAGGTATAGGGAGAGCGTGGGAGTATGGCGTTGACATAGAGGATTAGCAACAATCAAATTGAATGGTGGAGCAGGCTTGAAGGGCCAAATTCCTATTTTGTTTTCAATATTAGGACTTGAATATAGCATCCATTCTTGTCTCCCTCATATATTCATCAAGCTTTCCCTTAAATGTATCTGCGCTATTCATCTCAACTACCTGCGGTAGTAGGTTCCACATTCCGCAATTCAATATGTTTGTATATAATTTTTGATTAACATTCCATTTGGTGTTGTTATATTACATGGATATTATTCATAGAGCCAGCCCAACATTTAAGAATTTATATCAATCTTATTGCCCCAAGCAATCCACATCCCATGAAAGAAATAAAAAGCAATCAAAAGCCTGCTTCAGCCCTGAAAGAGGTTCCCTTGTTCACCTCTGAAGATGCCAACTTCTGTGATAAGATGGCAGCACAGGTGGTGCTGCTGGTGTCAAACGTCAAGTCGCCATAAGCCCAGGTGACCAATAGGTTGCTCTTCCCTTTGAGGGGGAGAACTGATTGAACCTGAGGATCACCACACCTCAGGCAAGGGACAAGGTTGAGCAGGTGGGGCCTTCGTGGAGATGGGTGGCACGGTGGCACAGTGGGCTAGCACTGCTGCCTGGGACCCGGGTTCAATTCCAGCCTCTGGTCACTGTCTGTGTGGAGCCTGCACATTCTCCCCGTGTCTGCGTGGGTTTCCTCCGGCTTCCTCCCACACTCCAAAGATGGGTGGGTTGGGTTGATTGGCCATGCTAAATTGACCCTAGTGTCAGGAGCAGTGGCAGGGTAAATATGTGAGGTGATGGGAAATAGGACCTGAGTAGGACTGTGATTGGTGCAAACATGATGGGCCGAATGGCCTCCTTTTGCACTGTTGGGATTGTATGAATATCTTCAGCTGGTACGGAAATTGAACCCCCGCTGTTGATATTGCTCTGCATCACGAACTAACTGTCCAGCCAACTGAGCTAAACCTTTCCTTGCTGTGCTATCCTTTTCAGTCTTCATCTTCTTTTGAACACGAGCATTCTTTGCATCTTACAGGTCGTGGCATTCCCATACATCAGCCTCTTTTGTCCTTTAGATGGCCGTGGTCATTGGTTTGGAAGGGACTGACGAAGGAGCCTTGATAAGTTGCTGCACTACATCTTGTAGATGGTACAGACTGCTGCCACTGTGCGTGAGTGGTGGAGACTGTAGGGATGATTCTCTTACCCCACCGCGCTAATTTCCTGGCGCAGTGAGGTAGGAGAATCTCAGCGCTGTCTGATTCGCACTGTAGACTGGCGGAACACCAGGTAAGTACTTTACATCTGATTTTAATGTTATTTTAATGTGATTAGTGGGCCCGGGACTGAATTCTCCAGGCCCGCTAGCGTCTCCCACCCCGCCAGGAGTATTTCATTCCAGCGGGGTTCAGACTAGCTCCCCACATTCGGGGAACTCACGCCTTACTCCGCTGGTGAGAAGGGGGGGGGGTGGCAATCGAGGGCCCCCAGGGGGTCAGGCGGTGGGGGGATGGTGCCCTCTGGGAATGAGCATCTTGACAATGCCAGCCTGTGCCCCCTGGCACTGCCCAAGGGGCAAAGTGCCCATGGCGGGGGCACCTTATCACTGCCCACCAGGCATGGGGCAGCGACAAGGGGATGGGGAGTGCTGGGGATGGGGCCTAGGGAGCGATCGGTGGGGGTGAGAGGTGGGGGGGGGGTCCGCTGCCACTCTGCATTGGGATCATTCGGGTAGAAGGGAGGGCAGCGATTCGGGCGAGCTGGGAGGAGGGATGGTCAGCCGGAGGGTGGGGGGTCTGACAGGGGTGGAGGAGGCTGCCTGCACGGAGCATCGTCACTGCTGGGAGTCGGGGGGCTGGAGATCGGGTGGTCCAGGATGGGGGAGTGGGTTCGGGGCTGGCCCGCAAATGGACTGGGGGCCGCGATTGGGCTGTGGGGAAGTTGGGGGGGCAGCTCTGTGGGGGGTCCCCCTGAAAAGTAATGATATTCACGCTGGTGGCCTCTGCATTGCACAGTGTGAGCTCCCACTGGAAATAACAACGTGAATTACTCTGGTTTTCCTGCAATTTCGACACCGAACATTTTTGGGAGAATTCCACCCAGTGAATGTTGAAGGTTGTGGAAGGGGCACCAATCAAACAGGTTGCTTTGTCCTGGATGGTGTCAAGCTTCTTGAGTGTTGTTGGAGCTGCACCCATCCAGGCATGTGGGGAGTATTCCATCACACTCCTGACTTGTGCTTTGTAGATGGTGGACAGGCTTTGGGGAGTCAGGAGCTGAGTTACTCGCCGCAGTATTCCTAACCTCTGACCTGCTCTTGTAGCCACCATTTTTAAATGGCCAGCCCAGCTGAGCTTCTGTTCAATGGATGTTGATAGTGAGGGATTCACTAGTGAGGTAAGTGAGCTGGATTCTCTCCCTGTTTGAGATTATCAGTTCTTGGCACTTGTGTGGCGTGAATTTAACTTGCCACTTATCAACCTCAGCTTGAATGTTGTCCAGGTCTTGCCTCATAGCGACATTGACTGCTTCAGTATCTGAGAAGTCGCGAATGGTGCTGAACATTGTGCAATCATCGGCGAACATCCCCACTCCTGACTTTGTGATGGAAAGAAGGTCTTCGATGCAGCAGCTGAAGATGGTTGGGTCGAGGACACTGCCCTGAGGAACTCCTGCAGTGATGACCTGAAGTTGAGATGATTCACCTCCAACCACCATCTTGCTCTGTGTCAGGTATGACTCCAACCAGTGGAGAGTTTCCCCCGATTCCCATTGACTCAGATGCTGCGCTCAATCAAATGCTGCCTCGAGGTTTATTTATTCGTGTCACAAGCAGGCTTACATTAACACTGCAATGAAGTACTGTGAAAATCCCTTCGTCGCCACACTCCAGCACCTGTTCGGGTACACTGAGAGAGAATTTATCACGGCCAATCCACCTAACCCGCACGTCTTTCGGATTGCGGGAGGAAACCGGAGCACCCGGGAGGAAACCCACGCAGACACGGGGAGAACGTGCAGACTCCGCACAGACAGTGACCCAAGCCGGGAATTGAACCCAGCTCCCTGGCGCTGTGAGGTAGCAGAGCTAGCCACTATGTCACCATGCCATCCACAGTGGGGCAGTGGTTAGCACTGCTGCCTAACTGCACCAGAGACCCGGGTTCAATTCCAGCCTCGGGTCACTGCGGAGTCTGCACGTTCTCCCCGTGTCTGCGTGGGTTTCCTCCCGGGTGCTCCGGTTTCCTCCCACAATAGGCGTATTGGCCGTGCTAAATTCTCCCTCGGTGTACCCGAACAGGCGCCGGAGTGTGGCGACTCGGGGATTTTCACAGCGGCTTCATTGCAGTGATAATGTAAGTCTACTTGTGACACTAATAAATAATTAGACTTTAAATAAACTTTAAACTTTATATGTCAAAGGCAGCCCCTCACACCCCGATTTCAGTCACCCTTGCGAGCTCAAGTTCGTTTCCTCGGTCTGTTCACCTTGCCACTTCTCCAGCAGCAAAAAGTTTCCCCAAAAATTTCATCCCTTTTCATTTGTTCTTTTGTCAATCCTCTTTTTCCCAAAACACCTGCTTGTGACACCTCGCTGCCTCTGAGCAGCACCTTAAGTAATTTAATGCCATGAAAGGTGCAGTATAAATGTATGACATTTATCAGCATGTCAATGCATTGCAGGGTTACTGAATTGCATTGCAGTGCTTCAAAATGGATGGCTGCTTTCACAGCCGTGGCTAAAACAGGGAATAAAAACCTCTTCTGTCAACAGTTTATTTCAAAGGTAGCAGAATCCCAGAATTGTTACGGCACAGGAAGAGGCCATCCAGCGCATCATGACTGCACCGGCTCCTCCGAATGAGCATCATGGCTTAGTGCCACTCCCCTGCCTTTTCCCCCCTAACCCTGCACATCGTTTCTATTCAAATAATTCAAATAAGGGCAGCTCAGTGGCACAGTGGTCAGCACTGCTGCCTCACAGCGCCAGGGACCCGGGTTCGATTCCCGGCTTGGGTTACTGTGTGTGTGGAGTCTGCACATTCTCCCCGTGTCTGCGTGGGTTTCCCCCGGGTGCTCCTGTCTCCTCCCACAGTCCGAAAGACGCGCTGGTTAGGGTGCATTGGCCATGCTAAATTCACCCTCAGTGTACCCGAACAGGCGCCGGAGTGTGGCGACCAGGGGATTTTCACAGTAACTTCATTGCAGTGTTAATGTAAGCCTACTTGCGACACGAGTAGATAAACATTAACTTTAATCATCCAATTCCCTCTTGACTGCCTCGACTGAACCTACCTCCAACAGGCGGAACATTCCAGGCCCCAACCACTCGCTGTGTGAAAAAGGTTCTTTCTCACATCACATTTGCTTCTTTTGCAAATCACTTTAACTCTGTGCCCTCTCATTCAGATCCAAACTAACCGTGTCTGGGTACTTGGCAATGAATAGCTGACAGATTTCTATATTGTACACATATTGCCTCTATGAAGTAGCTTACAGCAAACTTCCTTCTGACTTGCCCTTCATCAGATTTGTCGAGATGGGCCTGCCATTTTTTTTTTCTGTAAATCGAGTTCAATTTGTTCAGGAACTTTTATAAGTTGTGCGTATTTGCAAATTAAAAATGTATGGGCATTCGCTCAAAGTGGAACCAATGCTAAACTTTCAGTGCTCATGGAGTAGAATAGGAGATCTTTCATTCCGCCTCTGTGAGTGCCTCTCTGAATGGCCTGACAGGGTAATTCACGAGCCAAGTCATAATGGAGTCAGTCCCCATGAGTTGTCATAAAAATCAGGTGGAACCACCGTTCAGTTCTCCATGAATCACTCACCGGCATTCGGGGGATTCGAAACAATTACTTTGACAAGGACTTTGTTCTTAGGAAAGATGTCAAGGCCTTGGAGAGCTAAGGGTACCAAAAAAAGATTTACTGCAATGGTAATAGGGATGAAAGACTTTGGTTACACGGGGAAACGGGAGAGACTGGGATTGGTCTCCTCCGAGCAGAGACAAGGTTAGGCAGGGGATTTGGTAATAATGATGTTCAGAATCCTTAAATACATAAATAAGGAGGTACTGTTTCCAAAGGCAGAAAGGTTGGCCAGGGAATGTGGATTTAAGGTAATTGTCAAAGAGGGCAGGGAAGAGAGGAAGGACATTATTTCACACAGCGATCTGGGAAGCATTGCCTGAAAGGGAATTGGATTAATAATTGAAAAATAAAACTATCGGGGAAAGAGCAGTGGAGTGGGACTAATTGGATATCTCTTTCAAAGAGCTGGAACTGGCCCAATGGGCTGAATAACTTCTTGTATCATTCTCTTGAAAAAAAAGCGACAGAATCTGCCTCGTGTTACAACCTCGTATCGGAAAAGAATTCTCAGTGTTAACCACTGGCGCAATTTAAGTGCTTGCGAACACAAGCTTTGAGGTCACACTGTTCTGTTGCAATTAAACTTGCCTAAAGTTGCATATGTATCCTCGGAAACTCGCGGAATGCTGAAAGGCCTGGATAGCATGGACGTGGGGAAGATGTTTCCATTACGGGGAGAGACGAGGATCCGAGTGCACAGCCTCAGAGTAAAGGGGCGACCCTTTAGAACGGAGATGAGGAGGAATTTCTTCAGCCAGAGGGCGGTGAATCTGTGGAATTCATTGCCACAGAAGGCTGTGGAGGCCGGGTCACTGAGGGTATTTAAGATGGAGATAGATAGGTTCCTGGTTGGTGAGGGGATCAAAAGTTAAGGGGAAAAGGTGGGAGAATGGAGTTGAGAAACATGTCAGCCGTGATTGAATGGCAGAGCAGACTCGATGGGCCAAATGGCCTAATGGGCGACACAGTAGCACAGTGGTTAGCACTGCTGCCTCACAGCACCAGGGAGCCGAGTTTGATTCCCGGCTTGGGACACTGTCTGTGTGGAGTCTGCACATTCTCCCTATGTCTGCGTGGGTTTCCTCCGGGTGGTCCGGTTTCCTCCCACAGTCCAAAGATGCGCATGTTTGGTTGATTGGCCATGCTAAATTGCCCCTTAGTGTCAGGGGGTTAGTAGGGTAAATAAGTAGGGTTATGGGGATGGAGCCTGGGTGGGATCGTGGTCACTGCAGACCTGATGGGCCGAATGGCCCCCTTCTGCACTGTAGGGATTCTATGATGATTTTGCCCCTGTATCTGATGGTCTTGTGCTGAGACTGGCCTGAAACCCCTCCCCATGCTATTTTAGCAGAGGCACAACTCATTTATTGCAAAAGAATGGTCGCCTCCAATAAGGAAATGCAGGCAGGAATTCCAGCCAGATTCGTTCATGATCACACACACATGCCTCAAGGCATCCTTTCAGGGCCCACGGGGAAATCGATTGAAAATACAGGGTTGGCGTTTAAAAGGAGAAGTGAAGTGGATGTTGCTTACCTTCCCCACGTATAATGGATCCGTGCCCGTGTATTCCTCCAGCACAAAGAATTGGTTCCACACCCAGCCCCGCCTCACCCGCTTGTGTGCTTCCCCCGCCTCTCCCGTTGGGAGGTGGGACCCCGGCACTGGCGACGATGGAGGAGCCGATTGTCTTGTCCCACTGAGGCAGAGGAGCAGCGTTATGATCACCACCGAATGGCCGAGCCTCCTGTCGCTCGCTTTCATTTCTCGTCCCGGAGAGAGCCCTCGGCGGAAACACCGGCACCGTGCCACTTGTCTCAGCAACAGCAGCCTCAGGTGTCACTCTGGAGTCCAGGGATAATAAACCTGTTGCCAATCGGTCCGAGGAAGCTGGGCGCCGCAGAGTGAACTTTTCTGGAGAAACGGACACCTGGTACAGATAGAGACAAGAGCTCCTGTCAGTTAACTGCTTCACCAACCTGTGACATTCTGCTCAACATGTTGAAGAACTAGATGGAAAGGCACCCGAGACAACTAATGAGACAGGGCCTTCTGTTAAACAGAAATGGTACATGAGCGTTGTGTTGCACTGAGACTAGAACGCATTGTAGAATATATTCACCACACTGAAAGGATTTTTTGCAAAGCTGGATATCAAATTTGATTTTTGATCTCCGTTTTACATGGTCAGGTTTCTTCAGAGCCACTTCGCAAACCAAATTTAACAATTTAAGAGCAATTTGGACTTGAAACGTTAACCGTATCTCTCTCCACAGATGCTGCCAGACCGCCTGAGTTTTTCCAGCACTTTCTGTTTTTGTTTGGGCCAATTGTGTTTGGGTTGCTGGTAACCACATGGAATCATAGAAACCCTGCAGTGCAGAAGGAGGCCATTCGGCCTTTCAACACTGCATCGACCACAATCCCACCCAACCCCTATTCTCACATATTTACCCTGCTAGTCGCCCTGACATTAAGGGTCTATTTAGCACGGCCAATCAATCTAACCCGCTCATCTTTGGATTGTGGGAGGAAACCAGAGCACCCGGAGGAAACCCACGCGGACACGGAGAGAACGTGCAAACTCTACACGGACAGTGACCCAAGCTGGGAATCGAACCCAAGTCCCTGGAGCTATGAGGCAGCAGTGCTAACCACTGTGCCACCGTGCCACCCAATTGTGTTTGGGTTGCTGGTACACCACATCCAAATAAAATTTGGGTGTTCAGGAACCAGTTACAAGGGGAGGTGGTGGTGTAGTGGTATTGTCACTGGACTGGTAATGCAGAGACCTAGAGTAATGATCTAGGGGCCTGGCTTCAAATCCCACCACGGCAGATGGTGACATTTCAATTCAATAAAAATCCAAAATTAAAAGTCTACTGATGACCACGAAACGATTGTCGGAAAAACCCATCTGGTTCACTAATGTCCTTTAGGGAAGGAAATCTGCCGTCCTTACCTGGTCTGGCCTACAGTAACTCTGGACCCACAGCAATGTGGTTGACTTTAAATTGCTCTCAGGGATGGGCAACAAATGCTGGCCCAGCCAGTGACGCCCACATCCCATGAATAAAAAAAAGATCTTGAGTTTAGATGCCTCCAAGTTCCTTCTGAATGTTTGATTTCCATCCCCTCTTCCTAGTTATTGTTACTGTGTACATTTTTGTACTGGATTTTTATGGATTGTGTGAGGTGCAACACACTGGAAAATGTTACCTTGCACCCACTGCAATCTCAATTGAGACAGTAAAGACTAGACGCAGGGTGTTGGAAAGAAAGACCCTCACTCAGAAAGCACCTTTCACAATGTCTCATTTATAAAGCCAATGAAGCACTTTTCGAAGTGTGGCCACTGTTGCAATGTAGGGAGCATGGTAGGCCACGGAATTGTTATGACGCAGAAGGAGGCCATTTGGCCCATCATCTGCACTGGCTCTCCAAATTATGGCTTGGTACCATTCCGCTGCCTTTTCCCCGTAACCCTTGCACATTGTTTCCATTCAATTTGTGCGCAGCAAGCTCGAGCAAAGTTACAATGACCAGATAATATGTTTTTGTGACGATAATTGAGGGATGAATATTGGCCAGGACACCGGGGACAACTCATAGAATTCCTACAGTGCATAAAGAGGCCATTCAGCCCATTGAGTCTACACTGATTCTCCGAAAGAGCACCCCTGTCCTAACCCCATAATTTTGCGCATTTACCATGGCTAATCCACCTAATCTGCACACCTTTGGACACTAAGGGACAATTTAGCATGGCCAATCCATCTAACCTGCACATCTTGGGACATTAAGGGGCAATTTAGTATGGCAAATCCACCTAATCTGCACATCTTTAGACACTAAGGGGAAATTTAGAATGACCAATCCATTTAACCTACACATCTTTGGACACTAAAGGACAATTTAGAATGACCAATCCACCTAACCAACCCACCTTTGGATTGTGGAGGAAACCGGAGGGAGAACGTGGAAACTCCACACAGACAGGCAACCAAGGCTGGAATCGAACCCAGATCTCTGGCGATGTGAGGCAGCCGTACTAACCACTGTGCCACCATTCCAGCCAGCTCTCTAGCTCTGCTTCACAATTATGTCTTGGGCCTTTTACATCAACTTGACAGAGCCTCAGTTCATCTAAATGCCAGCACCTCTGACACTACTGCGCTGCAGTGTCAGCTGGGGATTTTGTGCTCAAGTCCCTGGAGTCAGACTTGGACCCACAACATCTGAGAGAGAGACAATCCTACCAACTGATCCATGACTGACAACAGCTCAGTCAGTCAAAGCAAATGTGGGCTGTTCTTCTGAGGGATTTGCATTGTTCTTCCAAGTTTACCACACGGTTTGTATTCAGCTCGCATTTAGCACAGTGCTGGTGCAGGGTTGCCAACCCCTCCCCCAGGATTGACCTGGAGTCTTCAGGAATTGAAGACCAATCTTCAGAACAACTGCTTTTTTAAATTCTTTCATGGTGTGTGGGCATTGCTGGCTGGGTCAGCATTTGCTGCTGCCTGCAGCCCTGGAGAAAAGTCATTAGGAAGTTAAACATTTTCTTTTCTCATTTTTCTCATGACCATAAGACCAAAAGGAGGCCATTCTGCCCATCGAGTCTGCTCTGCCATTCAATGAGATCATGACCGATCTAATACTCAACTCTACTTTCCTCCCGCCTTATCCCCATAACCCTCGATTCCCTTACTGATTAAAAATCTCTCTATCTCAGCCTTGAACATAATTAATGACCCAGCCTCTACAGCCCTCTGCAGTAAAGAATTCCACAGATTCACTACCCTCTGAGAGAAGAAATTCCTCCTCATCTCTTACTAAGAATCAGAGGGCACAACCTCAGGCTAAAGGGACGATCCTTTAAAACAGAGATGAGGAGGAATTTCTTCAGCCAGAGAGTGGTGAATCTGTAGAACTCTTTGCCGCAGAAGGCTGTGGAGGCCAGGTCATTGAGTGTCTTTAACACAGAGATAGATAGGTTCTTGATTAATAAGGGGTTCAGGGGTTATAGGGAAAAGGCAAGAGAATGGGGATGAGAAAAATATCAGCCATGATTGAATGGCGGAGCAGACTCGATGGGCCGAGTGACCTAATTCTGCTCCTATGTCTTATGATCTTATGGTCTCTGTCTTAAATATGCAACCCCTTACATTTGAGGTAATGCCCTCTGGTTCTAGACTCTCCCACAAGGGGAAACAACCCCTCCGCATCTACCCTGTCAAGCCCCCTGAGAATCCTATATGTCTCACTGAGGTCACCTCTCATTCTTCTAAACTCCAATAAGTTCAGGCCCAACCTACTCAATCTCCCCTCATAAGAAAATCTCTCCATACCCGGAATCAACCTAGTGGACCTCCTTTGGACTGCCTCCAATGCCAGTATATCTTTCCTTAGATAGGGAGATCAAAACTGTTCACAGTATTCCAGGTGTGGTCTAACTAGTCTTGCATAGTTTTAGCAAGACTTCCCTATTTTTATATTCCATCCCCTTTGAAATAAAGGCCAACATTTCATTAGCTCTCCCTATTATCAGCTGAACTTGCATGCTGGCATTTTGTGATTTTTGAATGAGGACCATCAGATCCCCCCGTGCTGCAGCTTTCTGCAGTCTCTCTCCATTTAAATAATATTCAGCTCCTTTATTCTTCCTACCAAAGTGCATAACTTCACATTTCTCTCCATCATACTCACTTAACCGGTCTATATTCCTCTGCAGACTATTTGGATGGAATTTTCCCATATTTTTTAATAGTGTCAGGCTCCAACTGAAACCCGACATGATGCTCTCCAAATGCACAGCCAAGGTTTTAGTCCAGATTTTAAGCCTCTCTGAAAATGGATATCAGGGTGTGTGGTTTACACCGTCACCGTGGTGACCAGGACCTAATAAAGCAAGTGAGGCCGCTGCACAGAGGTTGGGGCATCCTTTAAAAAGGACTTCTTGATCAGCAGAGACAATAAACATAGAACATAGAACAGTACAGCACAGAACAGGCCCTTCGGCCCACGATGTTGTGCCGAGCTTTATCTGAAACCAAGATCAAGCTATCCCACTCCCTATCATCCTGGTGTGCTCCATGTGCCTATCCAATAACCGCTTAAATGTTCCTAAAGTGTCTGACTCCACTATCACTGCAGGCAGTCCATTCCACACCCCAACCACTCTCTGCGTAAAGAACCTACCTCTGATATCCTTCCTATATCTCCCACCATGAACCCTATAGTTATGCCCCCTTATAATAGCTCCATCCACCCGAGGAAATAGTCTTTGAATGTTCACTCTATCTATCCCCTTCATCATTTTATAAACCTCTATTAACAACCCAAACAACACCCCCCCTCCCACCCCACCCCCACCCCACCACGGACACAGGGGACCTCCCCACAAGCATCGGGTGCATACCCCACCCCCCAACCACCGACCATAATCAACATCAAAGCTCTCGCACTCCCCACCACCTCGTGCCCACCCTCGCATACTGTCAGCATCTGAGCTCTTGCCTTCCGTGCCCCAACCACCGTTAGCATGGGAGCTCTCTCCACCACCCCCCCCAACCACCATCAGCATTCCGTGCCGCCCCCCCCCGCAACTCGTTCCCCCCCCCCTTCACCACCGTTAGCATCGGACCTCTCAACTACATCCACCCGCGCCCTGCCAACCCCCACCACAATCAGCATTGGAGCTGTCACCCCACCCAACAAACATAACGTGAACACAGACCCCAAGAGGGATCCCTGGAAAGTCCACCCCGGCACTGCCCCCGGCACAGGAAATCCTGGTTTCTGAATCCCGTGGGATTTTCGTCATCCTCAACCCTTGCCTTCCCACCCGTTTTTGTGTCATCTGCAAACTTGACTTCCCTCGTCCAAGGCATTAATATATATTGCAAATAATTGTGGCCCCAGCACTGATCCCTGTGGGTGCTCCACTAGTTACAGGCTGCCATCCCTGAAAATGTCCCTCTTATCTCAACCTTCAGTCAGATATAAGAATGCTGAAAATGGATTCAGGAGAAAGGCCGAGAGTCCATCTGAACATCATCTGATTGGGTAATGAGTCTTTTTGCTTTCTAATTGGTGGAGGAAGGCAGGGCATTTCAAAGATGGATTCATTGACTGACGAATGGTTGGAGTGTGGGGGCAACTCGTGTGAAGAAACCTCCTGGAAAAGGTTTAATCACAGTTGCCAATCTGACTGGTGGGAGCTGAATGCAGTTAAACTGCTTACAACACCTTTCGATTTCATTTGGTTTGATTTATTGTTGTCACATGTATTAACATACAGTGAAAAGTATTGTTTCTTGCACGCTATACAGACAAAACATACTGTTCATAGAGAAGGAAAGGAGAGAGTGCAGAATGTAGTGTTACAGTCATAGCTAGGGTGTAGAGAAAGGTCAACTTAATGCAAGGTAAGTCCATTCAAAAGTCTGACAGCAGCAGGGAAGAAGTTCTTGAGTCACTTGGTACATGATCTCAGATTTTTGTATCTTTTTCCTGAGGGAAGAAAGTGGAAGAGAGAATGTCCGGAGTGCGTGGGGTTCTTAATAAAGGTGGCTGCTTTTCCTGAGGCAGCGGGAAGTGTAGACAGAGTCAATGGATGTTCACCTCTGAAGATGCCAACTCATGCGATAAAATGGCAGCACAGGTGGTGATTCTAGGGTGGGCGCGCCGGTAAAATTCCAGGCAGTGGATGGGAGGCTGGGTTGAGTAATGGATTGGGCTTCTTTGAAAATGGACAAATACTAAGTTAAAATGGATGGAATTTTCCTAGTCCTGCCTGCTCCAAGACTGGAAATTTCTCACCTGAGGTCAACGGACCTTTAAATGATCCGTCAAATTTTCCGTCCTGCCCACGACAATTTCCATGGTAGGCGGCAGGACTGGATGATTCACCCCAATGTATCAGACAGTGAACAAGCCCACGCAGGCATTGGGCGGAATTTTACCAGCTGGCCCCGCCCATCAATGGGTGGAGTGAGCCGGTAAAATCGCGTGGGAGCTGAGAAATCAGCCTGATAAGCGTTATCCAGCCACATCCCATTTTCCTGGCAGACAGGCTTGTAGGCTACGGTATTTAAAAAGCCAATCTCCATCAGTAAAAGTTCTCACTCTGTCCACCAAAACTCTTCATAATTATGAAGATCTCCACAAGACCTCCCGTTAACCTTTCCTGTTGTAAATAGAGAAGGAGCTACAGCGTGGCTATCCCCATTAAAGAATGTAGATGATAGATCAATGTTCCATGGTGGCACGGTGGTTAGCTGCCTCACAGCGCCAGGGATCCGGGTTCAATTCCCAGCTTGGGTCACTGTCTGTGTGGAGCTTGCACATTCTCCCCGTGTCTGTGTGGGTTTCCTCCGGGTGCTCCAGTTTCGTTTCCACAGTCCAAAACACATGCTGGTTAGGTGCAGTGGCCATACTAAATTCTCCTTCAGTGTCCCCGAACAGGCACCAGAGTGTGGCAACTAGGGGATTTTCACAGTAATTTCATTGCAGTGTTAATGTAAGCCTACTTGTGACATTAGTAAATAAACTTAAAACTTAAACTGGGATCATGCACCACCTCACCATGGCAATATAGAATCATTAAGCACATGAGGTGGCCATTCAGCCCATCATGCCTGTGCTAGTCCTTTGAAAGAGCTACCTAATGCGACCTTCTCTCCTGCTCTTTCCAGATAGCCCTGTAATTCCCTTCCACTTTCCAGTATTTATCCAATTCACTCTGCTTGGCTCATTAACAGCTACTAATTGAGAGACTTCCATGATTTTTAAAATGTCAATGCATTCAAAGATATGATTTAGGATTATCTTTTTCTCTAAGTGCACGTGTGCAAGTGTTTTTCATATTCCCCGCAAATCCCCTGATGTCAGAACCTTGTGCAAGGGCCGGTTATGATGATGCTCATTGTGACCCAGTCTGAACTCCTTAACCACCGTCAATATATCCACTTCGACCCTTAAACATACATGAGGGTGACATGATTTTTAAAATATTTGTCCATGGGATGTGGGCATTGCTGGCTGGGCCAGCGTTTATTGCCCATTCCTGAGGGCATTTTGAGTCAACCACATTGCTGTGGCTCTGGATTCACATGTAGGCTAGACCAGGTAAGGATGGCAGATTTCCTTCCCTGAAGGAGATTAAGTTATTTTAAGCTTATGTATTAGTGTCACAATTAGGCTTACATGAACACTGCAATGAGGTTACTGTGAAAATCCCCTAGTCGCCACACCTGTTCGGGTTACACTGAGGGAGAATTTAGCATGGCCAATGCACCTAACCAGCAAGTCTTTCGGACTATGGGAGGAAATCGGAGCACCCGGAGGAAACCCACGCAGACATGGGGAGAATGTGCAGACTCCATGCAGACAGTGACCCAAGCCAGGGATTGAACCAGGGTCCCTGGCACTGTGAGGCAGCAGTGCTAACCACTGAGCCACCGGGCCGCCCCAGTGAACCAGACGGGTTTTTCCAATAATTAACACTGGCTTCATTAGACTTTATTAATTCCAGATTTGTTGTTTTATTGAATTCAAATTTCACCATCGGCCATGGTGGGATTTGAACCCCGGTCCCCAGAGCATTACCCTGGGTCTCTGGATTACTAGTCCAGAAATAATACTCTACGCCATGACTTCCTCATGATGTACAAGGATAATCCCTCGTGCTGATGACATATGTTTATATATTGGCGCATCAGTCACTCTGAACGCACCACGTTGTTTGCAAATAATCTTTAAGGTTGCAACCTAAATGGTTTAGACATGAACAAACACATCAACCACAGATTCAGTGATGCCTCTAACCTATTGCAATAAACCAAGCAACCGTTACAATTCACAAGGGTATGAATAGGAAAATCAATAGATATCTTATAGTAATCCTAACAAGCAAAAACCCAAAAGGAATCACAAGGTAAAGAAGATTCAGAGTATTGACTTATATATCGTAGGCTAGAGTCACAGAGACTTAGAGTACAGAAGATTCTTTGGTTTATGCTGCTGATACTGGGCCTTTGGAAGAGCAGTTGTACACATTCCACACTCCCCCTTTTTTGGACATAACCTGTCCATTCTTCATTCTCAGTTACCTGTCTATCTCCCTCTAAAATTGTTTACAAAGTCAACTTCCGCCACTTTTTTAGACAGAGTCTCCCACGTCCCAACAGTTCTCGAAGAATGGTGGCGGCATGGTGGCACACTGGTTGGCACTGCTGCTGCCTCACAGTGCCACGGATCCGGTTCGATTCCCGGCTTGGGTCACTGTCTGTCTGCACATTCTCGCTGCATCTGTGTGGGTTTCCTCCCACAGTCCAAAAGACATGCTGGTTAGGTCATAGTCATAGAGTCATAGAGGTTTACAGCATGGAAACAGGCCCTTCAGCTCAACTTGTCCATGTCACCCAGTTTTTACCACTAAGCTAATCCCAATTGTCCACATTTAGTCCATATCCCTCTATACCCATCTTCCCCATGTAACTGTCTAAATGCTTTTTAAAAGACAAAATTGTACCCGCCTCTACTACTACCTCTGGCAGCTCGTTCCAGACACTCACTACCCTCTGTGTGAAAAAACTGCCCCTCTGGACCCTTTTGTATCTCTCCCCTCTCACCTTAAACTTATGTCCTCTAGTTTTAGACTCCCCTACCTTTGGAAAAGATGTTGACTACCTACCTTACCTATGTCCCTTTTTATTTTAAAGACATCTATAAGATCACCCCGAAGCCTCCTATGCTCCAGAGAAAAAGTCCCAGTCTATCCAGCCTCTCCTTATAACTCAAACCATCAAGTCCCAGTAGCACCCCAGTAGATATTTTCTGCACACTTTCTAGTTTAATAATATCCTTTCTATAATAGGGTGACCAGAACTGTACACAGTATTCCAAGTGTGGCCTTACTAATGTCTTGTACAACTTCAACAAGATGTCCCAACTCCTGTATTCAATGTTCTGACCAATGAAACCAAGCATGCCAAATGCCTTCTTCACCACTCTGTCCACCTGTGACTCCACTTTCAAGGAGCTATGAACCTGTACTCCTAAATCTCTTTGTACTGTAACTCTCCCCAATCCCCTACCATTAACTGAGTAAGTCCTGCCCTGGTTCAATCTACCAAAATGCATCACCTCGCATTTACCTAAATTAAACTCCATCTGCCATTCATCAGCCCACTGGTCCAACAGATCAAGATCCTGTTGCAATCTGAGATAATCTTCTTCACAGTCCACTATGCCACCAATCTTGGTGTCATCTGCAAACTTACTAACCATGCCTCCTAAATTCTCATCAAAATCATTAACGTAAATGACAAGTAACAGTGGAGCCAGCAAAGGTACATTGGCCATGCTAAATTCTCCCTCAGTGTACCTGAACAGGCATCGGAGTGTGGCGACTGGGGGATTTTCACAGTAACTTAATTGCAGCGTTAATGTAAGCCTACTTGTGACACTAATAAATAAACTAAAACTTAGAAAGAATTTCTCATCTCCGGGTGCTCCAATTCCCTTCGAAAAGACGTGCTGGTTAGATGGATTGGCCATGCTAAATTCTCCCTCAGTGTACCCAAACAGGCGCCGGACTGTGGCGTCTAGGGGATTTTCACAGTAACTTCATTGCAGTGTTAATGTAAGCCTACTTGTGACACTAATAAATAAACTTTAAAAAAACATTAAACCTCCAGGTCTTTTTCCTTAGCTACGGGTATTGGTTAGGCAGATTGCAGTGTCTCACCAGAGAGCCCTGTTTATTGGGCAGCCTTTGTCTATTATAGTAAATGCAAAATACTGCAGCTGCTGGAAATCCGAAATAAAAACACAAAACGCTGGGGGAAAAAAAGTCAGCAAACCTGGCAGCATCTGTGGAGAGAGAAACAGACGGGATTTTATGGCCTCGCTCAGGCGAGACCGGAAATTCCTGTCCAAGGTCAACCGAGATTTCCATTGTCGGACCCTCACCCGCGCCAATTCCATGGCAGGCAAGGTGATAGAATTCCAGCCACAGAGTTAACAGGCGGGATTTTACTTTCCAGTGGCAAGGGGTGGGATTTCCCAGTCCCACCGATGTCTATGGGGTTTTGTGCATCCCGTATTCTCCGCAGCCGTGGAACGGGCTACAAGGGCGACGCCATCGGCGGGACCGTAAGATCCCAGCGGGAAAGGCCGGAAATGTTCGGCCAACGTTTTGAGTCCGTGTGACTCTTCTTCAGAGAAGCGGGAGACCCAGAAGAAGATTCAGGCGGACTCGAAACATTAACGATGTTTCTCTCTCCACAGATGCTGCCAAAGCTGCTGAGTCTTTCCAGAATGTTCTGTCTTTAATTCCTCAATCGTAAGTTTAGCTGTGTTGAACCTCACTTCAAATCCTGAGCAAACATTTTTCAGTTTTATTAAATCATTGCCCAGGTGCTGCTGCTCTGAATTGTAATTAATTTTACAGAAGTGAATTTTGTTGCTTTTCAACACTTTTCCCATCCCGTTTGCCCAAGGTCGGAAATTCCCGCCTGGGCATGCAAATTCCTGCCTTTGCATGCCCCGCCCCCGCCCGCTCCAATTCCCGTGGCAGGCGGGACTGGAAAATTCCACCCTAAGGCAATGAGGGAATAATCACACAAGGCTGCCCCCAACTTTACCCTTGGCAGGTTTCCCACAATCCACTGTGAACGATTTTGTCTTTGAGTGAGAGAATAAAAGCGACAATCTTGCCTCAATCGCCCACTGAAGGGAGAAAGGACTCGCATTTATATTGTGCCTTTCCCAACCTTAGGACTCCCCAAAGCACTCATTCTTGACGGAGTGCTTATTAAAGTATAATCTAGGAAAGGCAGCAGCTAATTGGGAAACAGAGAAGTCCCACAAACAATGTGATAATGACCATACCATTTGCTTTCGTGAATGTTGGCTGAAGGATAAATACTGGCCACGGCACCATCTGCCGAGGCGGGATTCGAACCTGGGTCCCTCGAACATTAACTGAGTTTCTGTATTAATGGTCTAGCGATAATACCACCAGGCCATCATTCCTTAAAAAATAACAGTCCGAACTGTGGAAAAGCAAACAGGTCGAGGGATACAGATGTACAAATGTACCAGCCAAGATTAATAAGGCCATTTCAAGTACCGGGGCTCATTTCCAGCCAGAGAGAATTGAAGAACAAAGCAGTCACATTAAACATGGATAGAACCTTGGTTGAGCCACCAAAAGAGAAAATGCTGGAAAATCTCAGCAGGTCTGGCAGCATCTGTAAGGAGAGGAAAGAGCTGACGTTTCGAGTCCAAATGACCCTTTGTCAAAGCTTTGTCAAAGGGTCATCTGGACTCGAAACGTCAGCTCTTTTCTCTCCTTACAGATGCTGCCAGACCCGCTGAGATTTTCCAGCATTTTCTCTTTTGGTTTCAGATTCCAGCATCTGCAGTAATTTGCTTTTATCCTTGGTTGGGTCATGCTTGGCGTACTGTGCACAGTTCTGGACTCCACATAATAACTATGTTACAGCAGCAGTGGACAAGGCACAGAAATGATTTACAAAGGTGAGGTCAGCACTGAGAGGTTGTATCCATCTGGAAGGGTTGAAGGAGCTGCAGAGGAGAGGAGGCTAAGGGGTGCCCTAATAGAGGCCTTTACGACGATGAAACACAGTGATAAGGTATGTGGAGAAAACGTCTGCACCCGGGAGGCAGAGCAGAACTCTGCGCCATAAATATAAGACAGTCATTAATAAATCCAACAGGGAATTCTGGAGAAACCTCCTTCCATAGAGAATGGTGAGAATGCGGAATTCATAGTTTAATTATGAGTGTCACAAGTAGGCTTACATTAACACTGCAATGAAGTCACTGTGAAAATCCCCTAGCCGCCACACTCCAGCGCCTGTTTGGGTACATTGAGGGAGAACTTAACATGGCCAATGCATCCAACAAGTATATCTTTCGGACTGTGGGAGGAAACTGGAACACCTGGAGGAAACCCAATTTAGCATGGCCAATGCACCTAACTAGCATGTCTTTTGGTGTGTGGGAGGAAACCAGAGCACCTGGAGGAAACCCATGCAGGCATGGGGAGAACGTGCAGACTTCGCACAGACAGTGGCCCAAGCCGGGAATCGAACCTGGATCCCTGGTGCTGTGAGGCAGCAGTGCTAATCATTGTGCCACCGTGCCATCCCGCCCCACCATATACTATTCTATGATTCTATGTAAAGCATTCTAAGGGAAGCTAGGTAAATATACAAGGGAGAGAGAATAGACGATTATGCTGATAGGGTGAGGTGACAAGGGGATGGCAGGAGGCTCACAGGAAAGATAAACAGCAGCACTGACCAGTGGCACAAATGTTCCGTCTGTAATCAATGATATCAGCCTTCAATTCGACCAGGAGCACAGCAAAACCACACGCAAGGCCCCATCACCAATCATCACTGCTCTGCTGGAAATGTGATTCTTCTTATTAAATCATTCATGGGACATGGGCATCGCTGGCTGGCCAGCATTTGTTGCCCATCCCTAGTTGCCCCTGACATGAGTGACCTGTTAGGCCATTTCAGAGGGCAGTTGGGAGTCAACCACATTGCTGTGGCTCTGGAGTCACCTGTAGGCCAGACCGAGTAAGGACAGCAGATTTCCTTCCCTAAAGGACATTAGTGAACCAGGTGGGTTTTTCCGACAATCGACAATGGTCAAGAGTAGATTCTTAATTCCAGATCACTTTTATTGAATCCAAATTCCACCCTCTGCTGTGACGGGATTCGAACCCGGGTCCCCGGAACATTAGCTGAATTTCTGGATTAATTGCCTAGTGATAATACCACTAGGCCATTGCCTTCCCCTGGATTGAAGTGGGAGACTAAAGTCCTTTAACTGCAACTGAATCAAACGTTCCTGACATACAGGGTGGGATTTTCCAGCCACTCTCACCCCGATACCGGAAAATCCCGCCTGAGATCAACAGGCCTTTCCATGGTCCTCCCTTTGCCCTCTCCGATTCCCCTGGTGGGTGGGACAGGAACCTACACCCCACGATGTTGATAATGGAGTTGGGGGAAGTGAATTTCATTCAAAACCAACTCCCCCCCGCCTCCCTTGTACAACTTACACTTTGTATCTTTAAATCAATGTTGATCTATGCAAAGGCTCATATGCAAACTCCTACTGATCTTTCCCTTTCCAAATGTCACCCTTCGCTTTGGAAATTATTCAAAAAACACAAAGGTTAATAACGCGGATTTTTTTTTTTGAAAAGTCAGAAAGGGAGGCAGGCCAAGGTCACCGAATGCAAATCTGATATGAGGGAAGGTGACCAGATAATATTCATCTGTTCCTGTTATGATAAGCAGGCATTACCGCAGTCTCATTAGAGGTTACTTCTGTGACAATGCCTCAGGAAATAATGCTGAAGGACCACCTATAGTGACAAGGCCCTGACGTGTTTGAGGAAAGGTAGATTGAAGATTCTTCCAGTTCTTTCAAATGCGACTTTTCTCTTTGTAGCTTTGAGCCTTTGTGTTGATGTTAAGTCATCAATAACACTGAAAATCATCCACCCCCCCCCCCCACCTCCCCCACCTCCAACACCCCCCCCCCCCCCCCAACCACCAACACCCTCCTCACTGCTACTTGCAGTTTACAAGATCTGGGATCAGAAAGAAAGCCACAAATGGGGATCTGAAGGATGAACGCGAAACATACTGACAGACAACCTCCATGCAGCATTTAGCTTTCTGTTACCAGTCCGATGCGTCAATAATAAAATCAGGGAATGCTGGGAAAAAAAACCTCAGGATCGGTGGAGAGAGGAGCAGAGATAACGGGCGGGATTTTCCATGCGCGCCCCAGACTGGGAATTCCCACCCGAGCTCATCGAACAGTCCGAGGATTCGGGGTAGACCATTTAGGACGGAGGTGAGGAGACATTTCTTCACCCAAAGAGTGGTGAGCCTGTGGAATTCATTACCGCAGGAAGTAGCTGATGCCAAAACATTGAATGTATTCAAGAGGCGGCTGGATATAGCACTTGGGGACGAATGGGATCAAAGGTTATGGGGAGAAAGCAGGATTAGGCTACTGAGTTGGATGATCAGCCATGATCGTGATGAATGGCGGAGCGGCTCGAAGGGCCAAATGGCCTCTTCCTGCTCCTACCTTTTATGTTTCCATGTTTCTCTGAACCTTTAAATGGTCCACCGAATATTTCATCCCGCCCAATGCATTTCCCGCAGCAAGCATAACGGGAAAATTTAACTCCAACGTTTCGAGTCCGCTTGACTCTTATCCACATATGCTAACAGTTCTTCTGAGTCTTTCTTTCCAGCCTTTTGTTTTGCTTTATTTCAGATTCCCAGCATCAGCGGTATTTTACTTTTGTTTTATGTTTGCATTTCCAGCGTTCGCTGTTTCTATTTCACACCTGTTGTTCAAAGAGCCAGCATGGGTACGATGGGCAGAATGGTCTCCTTCTGCGCTGCATAACAGAGGACAGCCCGAGGATTCAGTGACAGTTCAATGTTTGAGGACTCTGGGTCTGTCCTGGATGGAGTTTAGGAAGATGAGGGGGGGGGAATCTCACTGAAACTTGCAGGATACTGAAAGGCCTGGATAAAGTGGACGTGGGGAAGATGTTTCCGTTAGTAGGAGAGACGAGGTTCCGAGGGCACAGCCTCAGAATCAAGGGACGACCCTTTAGAACCGAGATGAGGAGGAATTTCTTCAGCCAGAGGGTGGTGAATCTGTGGAATTCATTGCCACAGAAGGCTGTGGAGGCCGGGTCATTGAGTGTCTTTAAGACAGAGATAGATAGGTTCCTGGTTGGTAAGTGGATCAAAAGTCACGGGGAAAAGGTGGAAGAATGGGGTTGAGAAACTTATCAGCCATGATTGAATGGCGGAGCAGACTCGATGGGCCGAGTGGCCTAATTCTGCTCCTATGTCTTGTGGTCTTATATGAGGAGGTACTAAGTCAGTTAGGAACCTGGAGTATTGTGTGCAGCTTTGGTGTCCTTATCTGAGGATGGATGTCCTTGCTATAGACGGAGCACAGTGAAGGTTTACCAGGCTGATTCCTGGGATGGCAGGTCTGTCATATGAGGAGAGACTAAGTCGGTTAGGATTGTATTCATTGGAGTTTAGAAGAGTGAGAGGGGATCTCATAGAAACTTATAAAATTCTAACAGGGTTACACAGGGTAGATTCAAAAAGAATGAGATTCAAAAAAATGAGATTCAAAAAAATAGTTTGAGGATAAGGGGTAAACCTTTTAGAACTGAGGTGAGGAGAAATTTCTTCACCCAGAGGGTGGTGAATGTGTGGAATTATCTACCACAGAAAGTAATTGAGGCTAAAACATTGTGTGATTTCAAGAAGAAATTAGATATAGACTGATGGGCCGAATTTGATTTGATTTATTATTGCCACATGTACCAGTATAAAGTGAAAAGTATTGTTCTTACTCTCTATGCTGACAAAGCATACTCTTCATAAAGAAGGAAACTAGAGAGTGTAGAATGTAGTGTTACAGTCATAGCTAGGGTGTAGAGAAAGATCAACTTAATGCAAGGTAGGTCCATTCAAATGTCTGACAGCAGCAGGGAAGAAGCTGTTCTTCAGGCGGTTGGTACGTGACCTCAGACTTCTGTATCTTTTTTCCGACGGAAGAAGGTGGAAGAGAGAATGTCCGGGGTGCGTGGGGACCGTGATTATGCTGGCTGCTTTGCCGAGGCAGCGGGAAGTGTCGACAGAGTCGATGGATGGGAGGCTGGTTTGCGTGATGGATTGGGCTACATTCACGACCTTCCGTAGTTCCTTGCGGTCTTGGGCAGAGCAGGAGCCATACCAAGCTGCGGTACAACCAGAAAGAATGCTTTCTATGGTGCATCTGTAAAAGTTGGTGAGAGTCGTAGCTGACAGGCCAAATTTCCTTAGTCTCCTGAGAAAGTAGAGGCGTCGGTGGGCTTTCTTAACTATCGTGTCGGCATGGGGGGGACCAGGACAGGTTGTTGGTGATCTGGACATCTGAAAACCTGAAGCTCTCGACCATGGCCTAATTCTGCTCCCAAATCTTCTAACTTTTTCTCACATTGAAGATGAAAATGAATTTCACAAAAAAAACAAAGGAAGTGCTTCCTGATGGATTATAAAACGGCGAGTTTGAACTTCCAGAGTGAAAAGATTCTCCACTCCCCCGAAAGAGATGATTTTCTTTTCACCGGGATGATTTGAGCGGGTGAGGGAGGGATGGGATGTGTCTATCGCTGCGCAAGTGTCAAATATATTGAATCCCACTCAGTGCTAAGGCAATTCAAGTCAAGTTTGGTTCAAACCTGCTGTTCCATAAGAAAATAATTATCCCAGGGGGAATGCTGACATGAAGGAATTATTGGCGTTCTCTGTTGTAGGTGTATGTGTAACGTATTGTGGCAATGTTTTCATCTTGCTTTACATCGGATGCATGCATCG